>NC_050515.1:654726-665130 GCF_002922805.2 Oryzias melastigma | reverse complement strand
GGCGGGTGACGTCACTGGTGGATTACTTCCCAGGAGTGTAGGTTAGTGGAGGCAGAGGCTCGTGGTGTGACCGCAGGAGCAGACAGAACGGGGGATACAGGCTGAGACTGATTCTGACGACCACTCGTGGTAAGGATTCCTGAGGGTGAACAGAGAGATATTAGGCAAGGTTCTGGCGTGACTAGACATAGACAAAAACTTGACGTGAGGACCAACTATGCACCATCAGGGGCAACGGACTGGCGAGGAATGATGATCCAGGAGCTCCTTATGAAGGCGGTGTGGTGATGAGATGAGTGGTCGCAGCTGGGGAGAATCAGCAGCCAAGCGGAGAGGAGAGGGGGAGGAGACTGACAGAGGCACCATGACAGATACGTCCACATGAAACTGTAAAAACAGGCATCTAAGATACAAGTAAAAACTTTTGCCCCACTGGAGATTTTTCTTTAAATTAGCATAAAAGAAAAATATTTCCCAATGGGACTTATCAAGAATTCATATTTAAATAATAATTCTGGTCACTAGGACAAATAATTAATCAAACTAAGATTATTTTGCTATTCAAAAGTCTATTAAATAAAGATATTTTTTCTTTTCTTTTCTTTTTTTTTTATTTAGACTGAGTTTTTGCAGTTTAAATGTCCCCAGCTGATCCTTCGAACTGCAGCCTGACCTGCAGAAACACACAAGTGTTTTGACTCGATGTGTCCACTGCAACTATTCCATTTATGCAAAGATTTCAATATATTTTTCCAGGTTTTAAGTTGTTTTAACTTCTCGCTGCTCTACTCCTTTCCAAACTTTTCTTAAAATCAACACAGTTGAGATGTTTTTTTGTCTCCTTAAGATCTTGGATCTAGAAATTAGGAAATTATTAAAATAAGTCAAAATCATTTTGCTCCATACTCTTGACAATAGAAAAACTTGATTCAGATTTAAAACATGTTCATTAGACATTTAAACACATCACACTGAAGTACTTCTTAACATGGAGAAGCAACATTACATCTGTCAGGTTTAACATTGAACACAGTTGCTTTAAGACTATGACCAGAAGTTTCTCGAGTGTGAGATCTCCACAGAAAAACCAACAGCCATTTTCAAAGGTCACCTTTAAGTGATGTGACCAATAAAAATGATTTAGCAGACTGATAAAATAGATGGTTGGATTTTAAGGATTTAATAGGGTTAAATAAATGTTTAATAAATGTTGACAAGTTAGACATTCATTATTACTTTAGAAACAAAAATTTAGATTCATGTTCTAGAATAAGTGCTAGATTTTATGAGGATTTATTAAGATGGACAAACGTCCACATATAATGTATTCTCATTTGTTCATACTTTAATCTAAAATTCACCATTTCCACATATTACACTAGTTTTTGTAACTGTAATCAAAATGAACTATAATTAAGTACATAAAAACAAAAAAAAAATACAAACCATTTGCTTAGAATGAACAAAAAACCAAAATGTACTATTGGGCTGTATAAGATTCAGTTTGAAGTAATTATATAACAGTAAAATTTTTTTTTAGCTTATTTTTCCTGTTTTTAATGCTTGTGTGGAACTTCTTGTTTCCAGATTTTGATTTTTTAATCATAAGATTTGTTCAAAATTACTTGCTACACGAAGAGATAATTTCATTAGCGTCTAGTGCAGATCCAAAATATTGATCTCAGGTTGGTATTGGAATTGGATCAGTATCGGCTCTGCAGAGGCAGAGAATGAGCATACAGGTAGCATACATTGTTCACCCTATTTCCACTCTATTTAGATGCTGAGTTGTTTTTGACAAGTTACTTTTCATCTTTTTTAAATCATTCTAATTAAAGGCTATAGAAGTTGCAAATTATTTATATTTCTACCAGTTTTTTTTTTTTTTTTTTCACCGTTAAACATTTTGATTTATTTTTGTATCATAGTTACTTGTTTCTTTTGGTTTGTTGAGTATTTTGCATTCACTTCTTCACTTTTTTATTACATTTTAAGAAGTTTTTTATTTTAATAAACTATTTTCTATTCAATTTAAACTATTGTCCTAATTCTTTTTTCCTTTTTTCCCAAGTAATTTAAAAAAGGGAAACTTACTAAAAACATTCACGACAATAAAAAAATTTTTTTTGAGGTTTATGTTAGATCTCATGATTTCACTGCCCAACCAGTCAAGGAATAAAAGACACGAGGTCTCTTCCTGCACAGTAATCAGTCTTTGCAGCTGCACATGCAACAGGACCTGCTGCAACTTGTCAAGCATGTGGAGAGGAATCAGCTGATCAAGCAAATGCAACAAACTGCAGCCTGCCATTATGCTAGTTTATAGAAGTTGTTATAAACCGGAACTCAAGTCCACTTGAGTCCCAACAAGGTAATCAATACAGGGATACTGAGGATGCTACTAAGAAAACAGGGTGTAACAAATCCCATACAGACCAGTGATTGAGGTTTACAAGTTTATTGTGCATACCTAGACAACGGCCGCACCTCTCCCGCGTGGCTTCTTCCTCCTTTTGACTATGTCAGTTTCTCAGGACAATCAAGCTGTTCGGGTGACAGCTTGTCAATCAGCTGATCCGCTTCAGCTGTCACACCTCTACGCTGATCGAGTCACCGCAAGACAACAGAAAAAAACAACGAAACAGGAAGAACTGAAAGGCTGTGACATATTCCATGACAAATGATTCTTTCTTTTTGGTGAAACCTATAGTGCCAGTTTTTAAAATACTAGTAATTATAATAATAGACTTAATTTATAAAGCACTTGAATTGTCCATACAGCCCCGAAGTGCTGTACAATGACAGAAAAAAAGCATAAAAGAATTTCAACAATCCAGCTTGGTAGTAATAAAGGCGTGGATCACTGTTTCAAATTGCTTAAGAGATGGGATAGGTCTGACGTTTGCCAGCTTATGTGGAAGAACCTCTGCTCCACAACCAAGTCAATTTGTTTGTGGAGTCTCGGCTCTGAGTCCACCTAAATTTGTTACATGAGGTGTCACATAATCATTTAAAGAGCCAAGATTAGCAGTGAGAAACCAGGTACAAGGAGAATAAAAGAGGGCCCCAAACTGAGCCTGACCTTTATTGACCTGGTAAAAAAAAGACCTCCAATTAAAATAAAGCTTGTAACGTGCACCTGCATTAAAACACATCTATACATTGACTCAACAATAACTTACAGCTTTATTTCTACATAAATGCATCAATGTTTAAGTGTTTACTGAAGCATTTGCAATAGAATCCGGCATGTGTGATTACAAACAGTGTAAAATTGTAAGAAAAAATGTTCAAAAAGTAACATTTAAGGTGTTTTTGATCAAGGTTTGAGAAAATGAATCATTGAAATGACCTGCAGACATCAGCTTCAACAGGCTCTGTTAGTTTATCAGACTGCTGAAATGTAAGCTGCAGAGTGAAGTCTGGTTGCTAAGCAGCATCCTGCAGCACAAATACCAAACGCTACCAACTGTCTGGATGGACAAAAAAACCTAAAGCGCTTTTCTGTAAATGTAAATGATTTTGCTCTTTATTGTTATGCCATTTCTAAATAAAGAAAAGTGTCTATCCAAACAGATGATGACGTGATGAGGTCACATCAGAGGAACTTTCCAAATGCTGCTCCATCATCTCTAAAGTTATTTAAGAACAAAATATAGCATAAAAACAAGCTTTCATGGGTGAATCATGCGTGAATGAGAGGATTTACTGCAGCCAGAAACCTCACAGTGAAGATGTGGTGACTGTTTTCTCTGGAGAGGTTCAGACTTACTCATGAAAGTTGCAATCTAATCAAAAAGCTGCTAAAGTAATAGCAGTTAGCTTCAGACATACGAGGAAGAACTGTGTGGATGCACTTACTTTGTACAGAGTGTTGTACAAATGTAAAACTATCAAGAAATTATGTTTTTTCTCTCTTATAACCCTCAACCAAGAGCTAAAAATCAAAACATGGAGGGCTTCAGAGATGTGCAGAACTAGGCAAAGAGTAAAATCTTGCAAAGTGACCACAGGGGGCACTGCTTTCACCCTGATCCTGTGGAGATTCTTCTTTATTTTACTGTGAAAGGTCAGCAGCTCAGAGTGGAGGGAGACACAAGGTTTCCAGCCGCTGATGCATCATGGGTCTCCATGGGTGAGGATCTCCCACCTTGAGGAGACACGCCTCACTGACACGTCAATATACAACACTTTTCGGGTCAGCAGGGTCTCGTTGGTTTCTTGAGAGAAAATCATTTGATTTTGAAGATAAAAAAAACATTTATTGGTTCTTTGTGGGTATTTTACTTTTTTAGTGTGAAAATAGAACTTTTGTGCTTTTGAAACATTTAAAACCCTTAATTATACTTAATATGTTTTTATTGACTTGTGTATAAATCCTTGTTTTGGTTGGAACATTAGGTTGTAAATACGGTTTGTGGAAAAAAGATGAGAGGAATAAAAACAAACTTCAGGAGATGTTTTTTTTTTTTGGTCTTCTTTATATGTGAAACTAATTAATTGTCGTAGATCTTCTATCATCAGGAAAATGCCACAAAAACGTGTTAAAAACATAAAAAACACCATATTAATCGAGTGGGTCTTTATTACATCGGATCCAGTGTTTTAAAAGGAATTTTGACTTCAACTGATGGTTTTTAGTCTTCGCTTTTCCAGTCGGGCTTCTGCTTGAAAACAAATGTTGTCCTGGTAATTTTGTGATTGTTTAAAAATCCAGAAACTTTTTCCTTGGAAGAATAGCAATCACACATGTGGGAACTGTTACTAAGTATTAGTGAATAAACAAAAAATATTGAACCCGTTTAAGACAGCTGTGAAATCTGTCAGATGAAATAACATATTTCTACTCTAATCAGCATTGTTCCTCTATCCCTACAGCTTCTCTGTACCCCTCCAAACGAAGGAGCATTTTAAAGGTAGTGGTGTCCGAAAATGTTATTTTAAAGAGGAGCTGTAGGGACGTTTGACTGTGCATCCGTCCCGCTGTGCCACGGAGGAGGAACACATTTCTTCACGTGGCTGTGCTCTGAAGATCAGAAGTTTAGTTTTAAATATAACATTGACTTATTGTTTTAGCATGAAAGCTATAAAACCGATGTTGTTATGTATTATAACAACAATATGGCTGTGCACTAACGTAGATGATTAGGCCACTACTGATGACGTCATCAAGTGGTATTAATGTTCAAATTTAAAGACACTATTTTTCCATAACTCTTCGTTTGGGGGGCTAAATGTAGGGGTAGGGGAAGAATTCGGCCTAGTGGCACTTTCACACCAAACGCGGCAGGCGCATCAGGCTAGCTCGCTAAGCTATCCATCGGGCATAGCTGTCTATCCAGCTCAATGAGCTCAGTGACGGGCTGGTGATCTATCCAGGGTGTATCCCGCCTTCACCCAACAGTAACTGGGGCCGTTTCCAGGAATCTAGCGGCCCCTGTGGGTTACTGCTTAGTGCAGGGGTCTGCAACCGGAGCATCTGGCTCCTTCACCCCTCCATTGTTGCTCTCTGGTTAAAGTAAAATAAAACATTTTTAAAAAGTAGAACTGTAAAAAGTAAACAAATAGGCCTAATAGAGTTAAAAATACAAACAGTTGAAGGACATTATCAGAAGCTTTTTGAGTGCCAAATTTTCTATTTTTAAACAAATTCAAGGATTTTAAGTGTTTGTAAAAATATAGTCACTGAATTCTCTCTGTTATTAGAAATCGAATGATTTGCTGCATTGAAATAATCCTACGTGACACAGGATGTCTTTTATTTTGACAGGAAGTCATCGTTTACAAAAATTATAAACTATTTCAAATTTTGAAAAAAAAAGTTGCTTCATTTTATTTTACCAAAATATGTTTATACTAATCATAATAGTAGTATTTATATAAAACAAATCAGTGTCTTATTTTTCTGAAAATAAATAAAAATGTGTGGCTCCTGTTGGAATGTTGCCAGTGACAAATTGACCCTAATGGTTCTTTAAGTGTTAAAGGCTGCTGACCCCTGGCTTAGTGGAAACAAGGCTATAGTACTACTTCCTAGCCAAAAGTCCCGCCCACAACTCAGAGGTGAATTTCAAATGAGCTGCTGCCACTCTGCAGAAATTATGTCTTAAAAAAAACAACTCAGATTTTTTCATTTTGGCTAAAAACGGCATGATTAATAGATAAAAATATAGTTGGATGCTTTTGTGAATCATTTAAAAAGCCTCTAAAAGTGAAGAGGTTTAATGTTAGCGTTATGTGTAACATTTATCTTTTTTAACCAATAAATAGCTGCCAAAGAGATGCCTCTTGATTGTGACGATGTTGTAAGAACTTCTGCTGTTAGGCCGTTTATCTCAAAGAGACCCAAATATGTTCCTTTTTTGGTCAGTTTAACATCCGTTTGGGATGGACGCGTGTTTCATTTCCACAGCAGAGCTGGTTAGACAGCTTCTCCAAAATCCCTGTGCTGCAGTAGGAAACAGATGACAGACAGGAGACAGCGAAGGGCAGACACCAGTAAGCTTCTCAAATAAAACCAAGTGACTTAACAAAAACAGCTTTCTAGACAAGTTGTCAGGCCCAGTAGCTGCATGCAAACATGCAGCTGAACATTAGAAAAGCCTCTGTGCCAGAAAAAGCACTTAAAATGAATCTGAGGGCTCTCCGAATGAGAGACTGAAGGAACCTGAGGAAGCAACTCAGGTTGATTGAAGAGGAAAAGCAGACAGAAACAGAGCCAGGAAGTTTGCTGTCGTCAGCTGTCTCTGCGCTCAGCCTCCTGCAGGAAATACATTTTCCTGCTGCGACCAAAACTGGATAGCTGTGGGTTACCTTCAGGAGAGAGAGCGCTGTAACAACTTTCTCTCCTTTAATAACATGTCATAGATCCACAGAGAGGCTCCATCCCGGTCTGGACCCAATTCTTTACGCCTCGCTCAGACAGCCTCCGTTCCCCCTGAGGCTGTGTAATATTCTCTGGAGAGGATGCAGCGCATCAATAAATTTCCCCTTTTTATGGAGCAAATCAAATCAACGGCGCCTCAACTGTTAAAACACTTTGCTTGTTTTCTTTTCGTGTCAAGATAATTCCCCTCAACAGAAATGGCACAAGGATTTATGCGGCAGACATGTGCTGCAAGTTTGCATAACGTGGCAGCAGGAGGACTGTGAATAATTCTGATTGAGGGGCAAAATCCGCAGTTGACACTGAATTAGCCAGCGATGGTGTTTGCAGGACGCCACTCGAGCGGCAGTGATTTACCATGAATGACTGAGCGGAGGGAATAAATTCTCTTAAGTTAAACATTGTGGGAGGAAAAAGAATCAATGCAAACTTTAAATCATTTTTATGCCAGTGATGTACTGCTATTGGCAATAGAGGGTTTACATGACACAGATAAAACCTCCAAGATAAAATAATAGTAACAGAAATGGATGATTAAAACACTAAATCACATCATTTCTTTGATTTTGTTTTTAATGCATCTATTCTCTCATATTTATCAGTAAAAGCTAAGACAGATTGTTGTGGGAGAGATACTTAATGTAGAACAAATGATGAAACCTTTGCTCTTGCAGCCACAGAATTTATTTTTGTTCTGATCCACAATCTGCACTTCAACTTAAAATTCCAGCAGGATCATGTCAGAGGAGTTAACCCCTTTGAGTTTATTTGCTAAAAATGCTTAACAATAAGCTTTACATCTGCACAGACCACCTCCTCACTTCCCAAGTTTGAAGCAAACCTGAAAGTAGCAAATGTTGACCTCTGGAATGTAGAAGATTTCCAAAGATTCCAAGGTTAAAAAGTTAAGTTTAACACCTAAGATAAGCACAGAATTGTAATTATTTTTAGCATTTTTTGTGGGGGTGTTTTACAGGTTGGTACACTCAACTGAGTTTTTTTAAGACCCACTCCAATAAAAAAATGTAGATTTTTTGTGTGTATTTTTAACATGTTCTTGTAGCATTTCTCTCACGAGGACATAAAGATATTTAAGCTTATAATTGTATTTCTGATTATTTATCTATTTATATCATAGGGAACCAAGAGCAGACTAAAAAGTCATGTTTGATAAAGATCATATTTATGTTATAGAAAATACGAAGCTCCGCTCTCTGCTCCACAACAGGGAGGGGAAAGGGGGCGGGGTTGCTGCATGTCAACAGTCCTGCCCACAACTCAGAGATGAACTTCTAATGAACTACTGCGGCTCTGCAGAAGCTATGTCCTAAAAAACGACACAGTCTTTTTTTATTTTGGTTAAAACTTCATAATCCTAATTAAAAGGCCACTCAAAAGATGATTGTAGTACTTTTTTTTAGCACGACTTTTTAAAGTTGCAAAACCAGTGTTGTATATTTTCCGGCACCTACACACTAAAGTAGATTACAGTCAATTTTTGATGATGTCGTTGAGGGTTTAATGGTTTAATGGCCTTATTTTTTCATATCCCTCCATTTGCAGGGCTAAATGTGGGGATAGGGGCTACTGTAGGTCTGAATTCCCACCCTAATCCCTAACTATTAAAAAACTATGTAGTGGAGGGCTATCTAGTGGCATGGATTTTAACAGCAATTCAGACACCATGATCAATGCTTTACCTTTGTTTGACAAAATATGATTTCACAAAGTGAAAATCGAATCAATACAAACATTTCACAACGTCTATTTATGACTCCACTGTGTTCTGATGATGAAAATGTGGATGGTTTGTTAAAAAATTACACCTAAACATGTTTTTTTATTGCAAAAATTGTTCAACCGCAATGCATTGTGGTCTAGATTTGCTACTATAGTGAGCATTGATGCAAGCTAGTTTTTCACAAAAAACTTCTCTGGTTTATTTGATGTTGGAATTGTAGATTTGGGAAGCACTAGAAAATGGCGACCAAATTACATAGTGCACTTTATAGTGAGTAGGGAAGGAATTTGGACATAGAGAAGGAGAATCCATAAAGGTAAGGAAAGAATTCATATTTGGCCACAGACACAAGTTGTAGCCACTGTTTCTCCATCAATTTTACTTGTTTTTTCCTTACTTCATTTGGTTGGTCTTCACTTCCTCTGGAAGCTAAATTTTTAATCACAACTTCACCTGGTGCATACAACAAATCACACAAAAACAAACAAGTAAAAAGCTAAATCTAGAGATGTAAAAATCTTTGAACAGTTCTGTTCACGTTCTTTGTGAGTAGCTTTACTTTGGACGACTTGGTTGTGTAATAAGCTACATGTGCTTACCTGGTGAACTCACCTGGCTCCAGTTATTTCTGTTTTCAGACCAGCCCTGAGGAGGAAGTGAGAGTGTTGAGCTGCTCAGAAAGTCATGTTGAAACGCTTAGTCAAACCAATGCAGCGCTGACATGTGTACACCTGTAGCGATCTGTCACATGCACTAACAGCTCACAGACAGCTGCAGTGGGCTTACACACAGTTTTTGATTTGTGTGATTAGAAATTTCAGTTTTTTAAGGAACATCTGTAGAGCAGCTGTGCCACAATTTCACTTTGAGGAAACTTCTGTGTTTGCTGTGTTCATTTTGATGGATGTGAGGTTTTTGTCCAGTTTCCAACCACTACAGATCACAGGTCACTCTGCAATACTTCTTTTTCCACATACATTGCACAAAAAATATTAAAAGTTATAGATACTTGTAACCCCATGACTTCATATAAGCACGTGTCCAAAAATTAGTACATTGGTGTGTTTTTCTTATTTTCTTGGATTTCTCAGCACTTGAAAACACTGGAAACAATCAGAATATATTTATTTTAATATACTTAAATATATTTTATTTATTGGGAAAGTTTTGATAAAAAATATTGTTAAAATAGATGTATGATTACTTTTCACAGCATTGTGAGTTTTTAGTTCACAAATGTGTCTGAAGTCACATTGGACAAAAATGAATCCAGCCTCATTTTATGAGGTAATGACTGGTGTCTCTTTACATTGCATTTCCAAATCTACATTAATTTACGTACTAAAAAAAGTTTTAAAATAAGACATTTTGACCTAAGAATACATAAAACTCCTTCTCGCTGATCTGAAACCACAACATTTTATAGTTTTTTTTCCCCTTGAATTATTTCCATTGAGACATTTTTCTGCTGAACTATGAACTCTGTAAACGGATATCTCCAAAGAGAAATCCATTTAAGCCGCAGACGGAGGCCTGCGTTTTATTCAGCAGTAGCTCCACAGTGAGATAAATTACGTGAAGCCAGACATCATGGTTTAAGCAAAGGTATGCATCTACCGAGTTCCTCAGATGTGTCAGAAATCTGATGAGAGCGGCTCAGAGACTGAGCAAATGCTGCCAATTAGACCTCTGCAACATAAATTACACTTTAGTGCTCTGTCACATCAAGTGAAAAGGATTCAGTTTACAGAGAACGTATGTGTGTGTGAGGGGGGGG
>NC_050515.1:631552-654501 GCF_002922805.2 Oryzias melastigma | reverse complement strand
AAATTCTGACGGGAAGCCAAAGCTGAAACCTCGTCGGACTGTTAGATTCCATGAGAGGGACTTTTTACTCCATGAAAAAAAAGAGTGATGATCCGACGACAATCATGCAACCACAAGGGGCCACCATTCATTAGTGTGCACTCCAATCAATCATTCAAATCCTGAGCAGAACCTCCACATCAACCTGGTTGTGGTCCAGGTTAACAACGACCACTGGCTACCTGTAGGTCAACATGGGACTACTGTTGATGGAATGAGGAGAAAATGATGTGTTTGTAGGTAGAGAAAAAAAAAAAAACTGAAGCTACGTTCACACCGTTCTTGGCAATGCAGTTACTATGATTTTAATAAATAAATACTCAAAAACTGAACTTTAAGCTTAATTTTCATAATATATGTCCTCCATCATGAGAAAAATACCATGTTAAGAAGATCAAAACCACAGTTGTCATTTGTGTGAGTCATTTTAAGGACTAATTACTTCTTTTCTGACCTAAAATCAACAATATGTTATGGCTCAGGCTATAATTATGTTTTTGAACTTTTGGATTGTTGTTTCTTGACCTGTTTTTATTTTGTTGATAAGCTTTGGTCCTTGTAAAATTTGGTTATTTTTTGTGCAAATAGTTTTTTTTTTGTAAATGAATCCTTTGTGAGAGTCATGAAAACATTCGATTTGTTCTTCTTACCTTTATGTCCTTTAAAATCAATGAATTTGAATCTTAAATTTCTCTCCTGGGTTGTTGTCCATTAGGGTTGACCATCTGACATCATTCTGTTCCTAAACGCCCCAGCTCTTCAGCGATGCTTAAAAAGTTCTTCCAGAGATGATTGATTCTACCAGCTGCTCTGCACAAACGTTTGTTTTGCTTACGTGCGGTCCTGCTGTAGGAGTAATACGCCTCCTCGCTCCTTCAGGATGGGTGTGATGGGATTAATCTCATTACGGCAGCAGATGTTCTTTCCAAGTTACTTTTAAAACATTTACTCAGCCATGAAACGCTGAGCTTATTGAGCCACTTACTTCCCCTCAGTGAAGCCTCATTTCACACTTTGCTTCTCAGTTTTTCTCATCTCATCAATCGGTCCCACACTCAACAAAAATCCAACAAGAAACAGCAAAGTGTTAAGACATTACATCATAATTGGACCCGCTCGGCAGCAGATATCAGGTTTTGGTTGATTTTGAGCTCCAAAGGATGGAGGGGAGTTTTGTGTTGTTACGTCGAGGTTCAAGTCACACAAATATGAAATCAAAGACTAATTTGTTTTGCTCTAAAGCAGCCAGTTCTGATTCTGAGGTCACCGTTTGAGAGACATCCATGTTTTTGTTTTTCGCCAGTGACCCCCAAGGAAATGGGAAAAAGGCAGAAGAAATGAGAGGACTTTCAAAACATAGAACTTCATTCTGATAATCACCACTGATAGATGACGGAAACCTAAATCCAAACAAACGTATCCCCCACCCCTGTGAAAAGCAGCGGGAGTTCCACTGACTCATCAAATGAGAATCCCCTTCTTGGTCATCATCCTTTATTACAGGTTCTGTCTGAAGGTCTGACCTCAACACCCCGGACCCCCACTGCCAGCTCATAAACAGAGATTTCACAAGAAATCGACTCCACTTGGGAAGTGCTGCTCTTTGTGATTAACTGAAGCTGTTTTTTCCTCCCCTTTGTGTCCCGTCATCCAAATGAACCCTCCCAGGTCTAAGGAAAAAGAGTTTAGCCCCTTACACCATGATGGCCATAAAAGACAGAGAAGCTCTGATCATCTCTGCTTTTGTAACGCCACCGATTGAGCAGCCAAAATTCTAAAGCACGTGTCAAAGTAAAGGCCCGGGGGCCGGATCCGGCCCTCCGAGTAATTCTATCTGGCCCTCCAGATCATTTTAATTTATTGTTACTAATGGACCGATGTTATCTTACGCTTATTTCTAACTTGTATAATTTTGACAAAATATGTTTTTATGGAGAGTAAAATATTGAAAGTTATTTAAGGTTTAAGTTGATTTATCCACCCATCCATCCCTCCTCCGCTTCATCCGGGACTGGGTCACAGGGCAGCAGTCTTAGCAAAGATGCCCAGACTTCCCTCTCCCCGGCCACTTCCTCCAGCTCCTCTGGGGGGACCCCGAGGCGTTCCCAGGCCAGCTGAGAGACATATAGTCTCTCTAGCGTGTCCTGGGTCTTCCCCGGGGCCTCCGCCCAGTGGGACATGCACAGAACACCTCACCAGGGAGGCGTCCAGGAGGCATCCGGACCAGATATCTGAACCACCTCAACTGACTCCTCTGGATGTAGAGGAGAAGCAGCTCTACTCCGAGCTCCCTCCAGGTGACCGAGCTCCTCACCCTATCTCTAAGGGAGCGCCCAGCCACCCTCCGGAGAAAACTCATTTCAGCCGCTTGTAGTCGGGATCTCGTTCTTTCGGTCACGACCCAGAGCTCATGACCATAGGTGAGTACTGGAACGAAGATCGACCGGTAAATCGAGAGCTTTGCTTTCTGGCTCAGCTCTCTTTTCACCACAACGGACCGGTACAGCGACCGCATAATAGCGGACGCCGCTCCAATCCACCTGTCGATCTCACACTCCGATCTTCCCTCACTTGTGAACAAGACCCCAAGATATTTAAACTCCTCCACCTGAGGCAGGAGCACTCCACCCACCGAGAGAGGACAAACTACCTTTCTCCGGTCGAGAACCATGGCCTCAGACTTAGTGGTGCTGACCCTCATCCCAGTCGCTTCACACTCGGCTGCGAACTGCTTCAATGCATGCTGGAGTTGATTTATTCTGGAAAAATTCTCATGCCTTTTTATTATTCATAATTATGTTAAAAACTTATGTTTTTAAAGGTTTAAAATTGGCATTCTGCTAGCTTTTTGGAATATTTTGGCATTTTCTATGATTTTTTTAGGCTATTTTGGAGTTTAGCTAATATCTCAGCTACATGCTAGCTGTTTTTGGCTAATTTAGGCTTTTTTGGAGTAAGGCTAATATTTACATGCTAGCTGTTTTGGCTAATTTAGGCTTTTTTTCATTTTTTTAGGATATTTTGAAGTTTTTTTTTTTTTTAGTTTTATAGGTTAATTTGGCATTTAGCTAATATTTTAGATGGCTATCAGTTTCAGCGTTTCGTTTTCAGCTATCAGCTTCAGCGTTTTTACCTAATAATTTCAGCATCTTCAGCGGCCAAATTCAGTTTACAGCATTCCCACTAGCACAGCAGGTAATGTTATATATCTAGTTCCTATTTATGTTAAAAAGTTACAGTTTTAAAGTCTTAAAAAATAGTTTTAGTGTTCAATAAATGTTTATCCTGTTGGGCGACCTAAAGTTTGTTTTGGATTGTGGCCCCTTGTGTGATTGAGTTTGATGCTCTAAAGAGATGTTTCCTTTGGTGAAAATGTTTTCCTCTGCGGTTTTTGTTTTCCACGGTTAAAGATGAAGGCACATCTGGATCAGAACCCCCAAATTCAAACCATGACAACAAATCTGTTGTGACGGACACAAATATGTTTCAGGAGTAGCGCTCTGGCCCCCTCGCTTTCAGAGCTGCCACCTGGTGACTGTGAGAGTTAATTGAAAGGAACAGATCCATATTTCAGGGTCCGGCACATCAAAAGGAAAAGGGCATAATAAGGCTTAATCGCCGACTTTCTGCTGGGTAATGACCCCAAAATGAACTGTCATCTTAGATTAGACAGCTCTTTGCTTAACATAAACCTACTGCTGAAATGAAATATGCCACTGGAGTTTACTGTGAGCTTCCAGAGATGCCAGTGGGACAGTGACTGAGAAGCAGCAGACAGGAAAAGCTAGAGGATGGTTCTCCTCTTCTGTCTCCCTCAGAGGCTTAAGTTTCCTCGCTGTGACTGCTGGAGGAAAAACAGCTCAAACTCTTCAGCTTGGCCCCTCCATAGATCACAAATAGGTATTTTTAATTCTCCCATAAGACTCAAAATTCTGCCGTTTGACTCTGAAATCAATGGAAATACCAAATGTGGACTTCTAGAGTTTCGATCCTAATTTCTCAACAAGAGCTTTCTTTGACAAGAAAGACAATTGTTTCATTAATTTACACAAAAACCAACTGATTGTTTTTTTGGGATTTTTGAAAAATCATTTTACAGATGAATCTCAAGACCCAGAAAAGTTAAAAATCTTTTCCTGCTCTTAATGGCAGCTCAGTTTCTGCTTTCTCAGGGGTTTTTCTTTAGTTTTCGACTTTGATTATCCATTCATCCTTAATCCCTTCCAAACTACATTCACACGTGTTTATTGTCCAGAAACACACTTCACGCAGTTCCACAAACACACATTCAGCTGGTGGTGTTCACACCGGACAAGCAGGACGTAGACTTTGATTACTGAAGACTAAATACGACTAGCAGAACCCAGAATGCTATTCTTATACTAAAACTGATTTAGATTAATATTTCTTAAACAAGTTCAACATGTTTTAAATAACCAACATCAGGAAGCTATTTATTACTTCCATACAATTATTTCTGTTTATATTGAAAACATTTTGTCAACTTTCTTCCCAGCTCACCAAAGATGAAAGATTGTCAGAGCAGTTTAAGGGGTTGTGTGTATTTGTGGACTTAGCTGCTAAACAAATGTTTGAGTCATGAAGATCAGCCTGTGATTTTACAGTCAACTCAGAAATTACACCGTTTTGTTTAGCTTTATCAAACAAAGTGAGCTGTTTGCTGAAGTAAAACACAGTTGGTGAACATAATACAAATGTATTTAATCTGATACAACAATAGATTACTATTACTGTAATCTAAATAGGATCTAGGTCCACGGGCCAAATACAATATTTTATTTATTTTTTTTTTTAAATAAAGAATTTGTTTTAATTTATTTATTTTAAATATGTATTAATGACAGTAACACATAGGCTGAGAACGGAAGTGAACATTTGTGAGCAGCAGTATGTTTCATGCCAAGAAAGATCTCTACAGATGCTCAGATGTGACTCCTGGGAATTTCTAACACAAAAAACCCCAGGGCTGACTCACTTTGGGGTTGTTTCACCCATAGCTGCAGGCAAAGAAAGTGCTAACAGCGCCACCCGGAGGCCAAAAGTATAGTACAGCCGCAGAATTAATGGGAAATGGGTAAGAGGTTTTAACTTAACACAGACAGCCACGACTTAGCGGGCCAAAAGAAAACCTTTGGCTAGCCAGATTTAGCCCGTGGGCCTCACTTTGTGCACCCATGATTTAGACACACTTGTTTATTGATCTGTTTGGTCACAAATGTTTTTTATTAGCACTTGCTACATTTATCGTTTATTTGGATAATTAGGGCTATAAGGTGCTGTAGTGGTTAGCACTCATGCTTCACAGCGAGAAGCACCTGGTTCAAATCCCGGCTGAGTCCTGTCTGTGTGGCATGATTTCTTTGTGCATGCGTTGGTTTTCTCCAGACATTCTGGTTTCCTCTAATCCAAAAACATGCTTCAGAGGTTCATTGATAATTCTAAATTGTCACTAGGATTGAGTCTGTGTGTGGTTGAAGGTGCGGCTTACACACCGGCTTCACATTTAATGAATGTCTTTGCAAACCAGACTAGAATTTCTAGGTTCTGCGTCTGGAACGCTCGTGACAACAACGCTACTCAAGTTTTTGAATTTGGTCGCAGGTTCTACGTACAAATCGAGCGTTCATTGATCGCACTCGCTGAACTTTTTGACTCTTAATCATGGCAGCAGTGGAACTTTGACCAATCAGGGACTCAGATTTGGCAATAACGTGTGGGTGGAGTCCTTTTCAAAACATGGAAGAGCCAACCGTTGTAAACATGATCACAAAGGAGAAACTAACAACTGGGGTTTGTACCCCAAACACCAAGGCTGATATTTACAGGAACAGAGCTGTGAAACCAAAAACCCTGGAGCAAGATTTGCACCGCTGTGACTTTTCACATGAAGCTTCATCCAACTGTAGGTGGTGAACAAGTGCTAGTAAACAGTAAAACACAAAGAAGCTGCTCTCTATCACTACCTGCACATCCGGTGTGAACATCACCAGCTGGATGTGCGTTCATGAAACCGCATACAGCTCATTTTTGAACGCACCACTAGTGGGACTGTGTCCTGTCAACAGACTGGTGACCTGTTCAGGATGGGTTGGCACCATCAACCCAATAATCACACAAGGGATTCAGTGGGTTTGGAAAATGGATGGATGGATTTTTGGACATGTGTTGGTCCAGAGAAACAAAACTGATCAAAAACACAAGAAAATACATTAGCTGATAAAGAGCTGAAAAATGGTGGAGCTGACCTGGTTGGGAAAAGAAAAAACATCTGTTTCTGAACAGGTTATTCAAACTTGAGGAAGTGCTGGTTCATCACAAGTGGTCCTAGAAACTGTTTGGTTCATCCTCCGACCCATGAAGAAAAGCATCAAGCAGGGAGACACTGGGTCTGTTTTAGTCTTTAGTGTGACTCAAATATTTGCAATGCTATTAACTTGAACATTTCTAATTCTTCTTTTTATAGCATTTTTACTCATAGTTATCTGTTAACCAACCTAAATCTGTCTGGATTCTTTCAGATGCTTGGTGTAAATTGGAGAACTGAACACAGTTCGAAATAATACTTTCATAATACTTTGTGATCTTTTCAGATCCCCTTGTGAACGTGGCTCAGCAGCTGAAAATGAATGCTCAGAAACATGCAACACAAGTGTTTCTTATAAATGAGAAGCTGTCATGTAATAACAGATTTTCTTTCACCTCTCGGGTTCACAGTGGGGCCACCGAGTGACTTGGGCTCACCTCACACCTCCAGTGACACCTACACCAACCCTGCAAAGTGGCAGGCGGAGCTTATTTAATATACCGAGCAAAGAGGAGTTCATAAATCTCCTGCAAGGTGACCAAAACTGCAGCTTTTGGGGCCAGTGAAGAGGTAGAGGCTGCTCACACAATCATGAAAGAGAAAAGAAAATAAACAAAATTGTAGATAAGAACATGCAAAAATTTAGCTCAAATAAACATATAGAAATAATAAGCTATAAAGGAGTGTTTTCACAAAGGGAGATTTTGACCACGTAAAATAACCACACAGGGAAAAAATTATGTGGCTCTACAAGCTCTCAGTCTCCCAGTTTTGGGCAGAAAAGTATTAATACAAAGGCTGGTTCCAAAATCAACCTGAAACGTGAGGCTTAAGCAAACGCACACAAATCAAAGCGCGGATGTATCCGGCACCACGTCCTCAGCATCTCAACCCGGACCTGACCCGCTCCCTCACAGGTAAATACTCTTGTATATTTGGAGCGCAGTGCAAACATTATGTAAATATTGTCACAAAATTGCTGACATGAAGTCGAGCCTGCAAGGCTGCTTGTTGGTTCCTGTGAGCTAGGAGCCAAACACAAAGAGCCCTCTGTGAGGAGTGTGTAAGCACTCACACATGCTCTCACCCCTGAACACCAGCGACACTCTGGTGTTCAAGGCTGTTATTAACGCTTGCAGCTGCATTCACAGCAGAGCAGCCATTCCTGCTGCAAATATTTAGATGTCTCTTAAATCATCTCGTCTTTCCCAAGTGGATTTATTTTTATTACTGTAGAAGAATAGCTGGGGTCAGGAGCGTGACACTGAGCACGACATTCTCCTAAACATAAGCAGACTGTAGGTGTGTGTTGTGGCCCACGTGTGAGTCCTTTTGCCACTTTTCACTCTAG
This sequence comes from Oryzias melastigma, assembly GCF_002922805.2. Lineage (NCBI taxonomy): Eukaryota > Metazoa > Chordata > Actinopteri > Beloniformes > Adrianichthyidae > Oryzias > Oryzias melastigma. Next base: position 646,786 of record NC_050515.1, on the reverse strand, counting down.
GCGACAGAGGTTGAGGTCTGGGCGACCGATCGCCGACAGTCGACAGACCTGAGGCTGCGTCCTCCTCCACTGCTCCTCAGATAAAGTTCTGCTACAAATATTCAGCATCGGTATGAACTGAATGCCTTAAATGTGGCTTTATGGAAGTCTTCACATCTACTGACCAGTTGTCTTTGACCCAAAGTCCCCGTTTTAAGCTTTCACCCTTTTTTGCAGTTTTTTCTCTGTGACCATTTTTGTCGCCGATCAGCTGATTCATAGAGAAAAAGCTGCATTTTACCGGCTTTTTCTCTGGAGGTAAACAGGTGTAGTTACACAATTTTGTTAATATTGACTTGAAAGAAAGGAAACGATTAAGTTCTTTGTCCCTTTTGAAGCTCATCTTGCACACTAAACTACTAGACAGTTATAGTTCATTCACATTTAAAAGCTGAAAGTTCTGAAAAGTTTTTAAAATATCATTTTTTAAAAAATGTTGCGACAATTTCGGCTTATGCTACCGGCTAAAGTTGCGAAATTTCTGCTTCTGGCTAGATTCTTGCGCCATCTTGCGTGACCAGAGGTCCCTCCAAAAATGAGGTTAAAAAGACACTAACTTTACTTGAAACGAGCTTAATGTTGTCATTAAAAGGAAGATTTCAAAAAGACAGGCTTATAAATGTATCACAAGAAAGGGGAAAAAACCAAGACCATCTTCTCTTTAACTTTTTGACACTCTGACTGAATCTAAAATTCTCCCCCTACAGCTTCCCTCTATACCTACATGTATCCCTCCAAGTGGAGAGATGTGGAAAAAATAGTTTAGACGTTACTACCACATGATGATGTCATCAATAAATCACATGTCGTCTGTGTTAACACATAGCTGCCAGTGATGGAAAAATACTGGAGCGGAGGGATAAGTAGCCCTAAAGTCTCTTTGGTTCATCCTTGAGAAAACTTTTTTAGACATCACAGCAGCTTCAGATGACCCTATGAATGAAGCAATAGAGAAGGCAAGTCACACTTGGTAGCTTATAGGCCCTATGATGAGCAAACATCAGCGCTATCTAGTTCTGATCCAGATTCCAGCTCAGGCGAGGAAAACAAAGACGTTCATGGATCTATTTGTCTGCAAGTGGATCTGAATGGAGCAGGACAGGGAGCACCTACAACTACAGGCTTTTTCAAACAGCATTTTTAATCTAATTCACAACAGTTTGACTAATACTCAGAAATAAACATTTAAGCTTAATTCTCTTCATGTATCTTCATTATCATAAAAATGTCACGAGAACATGATTTTCTTTGGAGTGGGTCATTAAGAGACCTTGTTTGTTGCACAAAGTTGATATTTGTGATTCTTAAAGACAGATTTAAAGCCTAGTGATGAGTTAAAACGTGACAGGAACATTGTTTTCTTCAGACGATAGCTGCACACATTCAGAGTTTAATCTAGGTCTTTGGGGAATTACCTGACAAGATAGAATTATTGCAACTGAGTTTGTGTTGTTCTGAAGAACGTCGTTAATCTTTAGCTGGTTTACAGCACTGCTTCTCTAAACAGCTCTCTTCTGGAGCGTGTAAGCAGTGGAAGGAAACAAATGTTTATTTACACGAGTGCTGCATGAAAAAACAACAAAGCTAGCAACGCTAGCAGGACAACATATTTCATGCTTGTCAAGGTCGCTTCTGTTCTGAAGAGCATGATGGGAAAAATGACTTAAACAATTTAAAGACTTACCCCAATGAAAATGGTGTTTTAACATGTTCTTGTGGACATTTTTCTGATGATGGAGGACATATTAAAAGAAAATTAGGATTAAAACATAATTTCTTTATTGAAATGGCAAACAAAAAAAAATGCAGTTTGAAAGGGGAGCTTTTTTGTGATGTACAGCTGCAATCGGCAGGCTGCAAGCAGGAATCTGGATCAAAACTGTACGGCTGGACAGCTCCAAAATTGCTCGCCATTTCTGTTGCACCACGTTATGTTGGGGGTGTGAGGAGCTGTAAGCTATTGAGAAGCTCATGAATAGATGGTTAAAGGTGAAAGGGAGTAGAGTTGCTCCACACTAATGGTCCCACCCACAACTCAATCAGCAGAAACTATGTCTTAGAAAATGACATAGTTTTCTGATTTTGGCTAAAAGTGGCATAATCGTAATTCAAATACCACTTGTAACACTTTTGCATTGAGCAGACCGGTCTGGTAAGGAGTAGTACGGTCTGGACAGTTAATTCTGGCGAGCATTTCCTCTCAGTTAAGCCTTCCTGCAACTGAGCGGTTTGTTTTCCTGGCGCATGCGTGGTGTGGACCACTAGCGTGTCATCGCGTCATTGTCATGCTACGATTATAAAAGCAACAACAATGGAGTTCATCCAGCAGCTTGTCTTTTTCTTGTCTTACTTTTTGTTTGTTTGTCGTGTATACAGCCCAGCCCCGGGTGTCATGGCGCCTTAGGAGAAACGAGATTTTGAAATACACTCTTAGGGGTTCAAATCTGTACAAAGAGCTGCTTTTACAATGAAGCAATTTCCAAAATTTCACTGTTTTTAAACTCCATTTTTTCTTGACCTTTTAGTCTAGGAATGTAGAAAAAAATCATTTGGTGATATATCGCGATACTTCATGTGGCGATACTAGTATCGCTTTAAAATGCTGACAATACAACATTTAATTAATTATTTGTGAACGTCTTTCTGCATCTTACTTTTGTTTTGCACCTAAACCCTTTAACCGCATGTTGAGCAGCTCCACACCAGAAGTCATACTATTTAAAAAAAGAAGAATTGTTCTGGTACAGTTTTGAGATACATCGCTATATGTATCGTATTGTGAGCCGTGTATCGTGATACATATCGGATCGCCAATTCTTGCCAATACACACTCCTGCTTTAATCCACCCGAGCGTTTATCCTTGCTGTGGTTTTATTTGTGTCGTTTCATTTTACTGATTCTAACTGATGTTGCCAAATGTAGGCGGCTGCTGACTGGGAGGTGCTTCAAAGCTTTATTACATTATAGAGTTAAATCTCTCAAGACACAACAGTTCATGTCCTTCTAACATCTGTGAGAGCCGGCGCAGACGCTTAAACCTCATGGTGGACCTTCGGGCTCCAGGTTGTGACCTTTTCTCTGAAGGCATCTCTGATATTTGTCTGCTCCAACCAGACTGGATTCACATAAGGCCCGATGTGGCCCGTCGGTGTCCTCTGCGGTAGATTCTTCAGGGGTGGTGTAAGCCTCTGGGTGTGAGAAAAGGTTCTGGAAAAGTCTCCAAGTCATTCGATCGGGGAAGGACACTGTCTGCCTGAGAAATGTTATGACAACACTCATTACCTCTTCAGCGCTGAGCAGATGTTTCAGATTATTCTATGATCGGCATTAATCTCATCTGTAAGCAGGAAGGGGAAGGTGTTAACAGCAACCTCCACTCAAAGCGCTGGATTTATTATCATAGCTGAAGCTATTTAATTCATCAAAGCTGCTCACATTCAGAGCTGTGAGACTCAGCAGATGTGCACCTGTTGTTCTGCATGTGGGACAGGACTGGAAGAATCCGGGTGCTTCTTTTGATCCAGAGGGGGGCACTGTTTCAAAAAGCATGAGCTTCATCAGACATTTGATTGATTTGTTAAATAAACGTCTTGTTGCACAATGATATTATGTATGCAAGTGAAAGTCACTGGATCTGCAGGCGTTTTAGATTTATGAGAACATTTTCTGGTCAGCTCCTTAATATTTCACTGCTTTTTTGAGGGTTTCTTGACTGTAAGAACTGCAGGTTTTTAGTGGTCTGGATTTTTTACTCCTCTAAGGAAAACTGGTTAAAACTCAAGTTTTGGCTTCTGAGGAACATTCTTTGTTTGGTCTTTTGGTTTAGTGAGATTGGCAACAGGACAAAGAGCAAAGAGCCTGACCTCATCAGAGTCAGCAGCCCCTGTGATCATATGGCTCACAGTCGCCGCTTTCTTCCTGCTTTTGGCTGCAGCTGCTGCACACTCACGCCGTCTTGTGAGATCATTTTTGGATCTTCTCGAGGTGCATTTTGAGAATTTAATTGGGAGTTTCTGCCTTTTAGGTCCGATGACTTTCATCGGTTTCAGGTGTGCTTTTAGGGTTCCTGTTGTGTGTGAGTTTGGAATTCACTGTGACTCCAACACTGGAAACATTGAAAAAAAGAAATCCATCTTTAATGCAGCCTCCGGCCAGGCGCTGGTCTCTGCAGCCTCCAGTAGATGGTAGTAATGAGATGCTCTAAAGCACAACAGTTTATTCTTGACTCAATGAGATGTTCTCTCCCATTTTTTTCTTTGTTTCAAGTAGATTGGACGACAAATTGACAAACATTTATAGATTAAAGGTTGTGATTAGTCTGTTTCAAAGACAGTATAAAGAGGTTTAAATAATGCCCAATTGGGTTATGTAAAGAAAATATACTGAGACACCAAAAACTCAAAGAAATCCAATTAACTTTGAGGCTCAGACATATTGAACACAACCAATAATGAGTTATGAGGAGTAGCTTAAAGAGCCACTCCAGTTAAAAGGTCTTTTAGGTGTTTTAACATGTTCTTTTTTCATGATGGATGACATTCGTAATTAAAATTCCGCTTAAAATTTAATTTCTGAGTATGTATTTATTCAAATTATTGTGAATTAGGAGCAGACAAAAAAATAAGTTTTAAAAAAGCTTGAAACTACGATCAGAAGATCACAAGTTTCCTGCTCCGCTCCATTCTGATGCATCCTCTTATAGACAAATAGATCCACGAACGTCTTTGTTTTCCTCGGAATCTGGATCAAAACTGTACGACTGGATATCTACAATGTTGGTCACCATTGTTGTTGCACCAGTATTGTTAGGTGTGAGGGGCTGTAAGCTAGCAGGAGAACACATAAAAAGATGGGTGATGGGAAGGAAAGGTGGGGTTGCTCCATGCCATTAGTTTTACCCACAATTCAGTGATGAACTCCTGCCACTCTGCAGAAACTGTCATAGAAAACAACTTTTTTTATTTTATTTAGTCTATAAACAGCATGATTATAATTAAAAAAACATTAAAAAAGATTTTAAAATGATTGGAGTTGGACTTTAAATAACATTGAGACATGTATCATTATATTTGTAAGGTGTCAAAGCAGCAAACAGTAGATGTGGACATTTTTCTTTGATACAACAGATGATCTTTGTCATTTTCCAAGTGGAGGAATCAGGCAGAACTTGGTTGATTTGATCAAACTAGTTTGATTTTTTTTTTTATATTTAAAATAAGCAGTAAGCCTGTTTACATTCTTTGATTTACTCTAATTTTTTAATTGTTTACACGATCAACGTCATTCTAGTAGATTGTGAAGGAGAAAAGCGGCTCATCGAGCCGCTTTTCTCCTTCACAATCTACTAGAATGACGTTGATCGTTTTATCGGTTAAAAAGTTACAGTATGTTAAAGATTTTGTATTTAAGCGTCACTGACAACGCTATAAAATAAGTTTTCATAAGTTAACGATTTGCTTTGTGAGTGAAAGACAGACAGGAAATATGAATCTTTCATTTTCTTTGTTTTTGGTTAATCCTCCTCCATTGTTCTATAAAAAAAAAAAAAACAGAAGATTAAAGGGCCAGTTATTTGAGTGATGTCATCACCAATAAAACGGGGAAGTCTGGTTGAAGTCTAACATGCAGGAAATTTATTGGAGGTGAATGTGGATGCAAACATATTGCTCTGACAGTTTCTGACAAAGAACAGGCTTTATTAGGTAAAATATTCAAAACAGTTTCTGCCAGATTCTTCCTTTGTTGTGATTTTCTAAACTCCAGTAAAAGGATGAAGAGGAAGAACATTCAGATGAGGAAAAAACCCTTTATTTCTTTAATTTTCATCCACTGAAACAATGTTTGGATGCCGGTCATGAATGGCAGTGTGTTCATAAATTGTAAACAGGAGCGCATAATGAAACACAGATCATTTCATCACGCCGTAAGCTAATAAAGAAAGACAAACAACAGCTCACCATTGTAATCAAACCTGACGACAAGTGACAGCCCAGCATTTGCAGCATTTGAACAAAATTAACTTTTAACTCTCCGGCAGGGCTAAAAGTCACATTTGAAAGGGCTATGGGTAGTTCATGGAAGCGATTATAATGCTGGCCTGTGGCCCCCGAGAAGGCCCTAAAAGAAGCCAGAGGTCAGAGGTCATACGGACCATTAGCGGCCTCATTATGGAGCTTTTGCTTTACATCTTTAGCCCAGGATTTAGAAAAAAAAGAGACACAATTAGTGGCATCAAAGCTGTCAGGAACACTCCCACACTCTAGTTTCTATGAATACATGTGTGTGCAGATTTCTTTAAGAGCATTAGCCACTTCCCATCATCTGCCCCCCCCCCCAGTTCATTAGAGCTCTGTGCCTGCAGAGAACAAGCTTTATGTGGCAGCTGCACACACCCCAGTCAGAAATTTGTTATAATCCAGTTGATCTCTGCGATGTTTGCTGAGCATTAGCGAGCCTGATTTTGCTGATAACCCAGTTCTTGGATGTGCAGCGGATGTAAAGTTGTTTGGAAGGAGCTCCGTGAAACGCTTTAAAGAGTTAAAAGAAACTCTAAGTCAAAACTTGATCCTCGGGATCTGTTGGCAGTTCAACCATAACCCTCCGCGGTGTCTCCTCGCCGCGGTGCTGCTGGTGGGATGAGTGTGTTGTCCCACTGTGGGACACACAAACCTGTGTGCACGTCCACAAAGCCCATGCAGGAGTTGTGACTCTAATGGCCTTTCCTTTGGGGCACTTTTAATTGTTTGGTCATCGTCTCCATGCTCAGTGTGTCACAGTCAATAAAGCCACATTAGTGGAGACAGGAGGTGAGGGGTGAGGGGGCCAACACAGGGGGGGTTAAGATCTCACTGTGAAGAGCATACAAAGCAACCAAACCCTCCCAGAGTGGCATTCTCCTGCTATCAGAGCTCTGCAGAGGACAGGCTGCCAGTGTGGCCCATTGTGAGGCCAATGACTCATTCCAGCAGGAGAAAAAACCTTGAAAAGTTGAGGCAAAAGTCTTGGACTTGCTTCAGTCGGTGTGTACATGTGTGGATCTGCATGAATGAACACTTGTCCTGAGATAATAGGAGAACCCTGACAGCCAGTCCTACTTTAGAAGACAGGAAGACTCTCAAAGAAGGAAGATTTCAGGACCCACACGGTACAGATGGATGATGGGTAACGGGTGCAGGCTTACTCCTGCACAAACAGTTCTGCCCACAACTCCAAGGCAAATTTGAATTACTGCAGCTCTGCAGAAACTATGTCCTAGAAAACAACACAGGCTTTTTTTTTTAATTATTATTATTTTGGATAGAAACAGCATCATCAGGACCAAAAGACCCCTGGGAACTCTTCAATTTAGTTGAGTTGTATTAATTTAGCACAATATCACAAAATATTTGTCTCATTGGGCTTCATACCAGTAATTGTTCAAAAGTAGAAAATCGGTCATAAAATATAAACAATATCTGGTTGCAAAACTAAACTAAACAGTTTAAACTAACCTGGTTAACCAGCTCTTAGACTCTCCTTCTCGGTGAGGAAAAACTCCTAAAAAACCTGATTCAGGAAAAAAAGAAGAAACCACAGCAATGCCCACATGGAGGAGAGATCTTCTCCCAGGACAGACAGATGATGTACCAGGACTGTTAAAGAAGAATTAGCTGATCTAACTCTACAACTACATATTTGAATAGAGTTCAGCCAAATAGAACTGGGGGGCATCTGGGGACGAGCTCTACAGCCAAGACGAGCCAGAGGCGCGGTCCACCGCCAATACCAGGAGCACAGACGATCCACCAGGAATCTAAAATCTCTGGAGGGATAAGGGACAACATATGAATTGCACTGCACCAAACAGAAGCATGGAGAACTAAATAAAATAAGAAACAGGAGAGGAGACGTAAATGAGAATAGAGAACAGAACCCCAAATCTTTTACAATACATCAAAGATCATTGTAGTGGGCTGGAGTTTGAAATAACAAACCAACACACAACAATACAAACAAGGAAATTTGCAAGTCCTCTGATCTTCGCTGAAAGTTGCATTCACTTTTGTGTTTGTTAAGGAGACTTTTCCTTCACTTTTCTTGATCTGCACTTCATGTTTTCTGCTGTAAGATTCATTTTTATTTCTTCTTCGTTTTACTTTCATCCTTAACTCCTCCCTTTATATTGTTGCAGTTAATACCTGCATTCACCTAAACACAATCTGAGACCAGATTTTCCTAAACCTGAGTTCAAATGAGATTTAACATCAGTCAACCAAACGGGATCATGTGAGAAACTGATTCTGGTACCAATGACACCGTGTAAAAGGGCCTGAGACAGAAACATTTATGTTGAAGAAAAACAAATAACTCGGCTGTTTCTTCTAAATAGATTAATGCAAATAAATCTATAATTACTGCAGCACAGCGCAGTTTATTGAGCAAGTTCTTAGGAAAAGAGTGTTGATAATTTTGTAGCTAGCTTAAATAATTAGAATTATGATTCAAAACTTTATTCTAACATTACTGTTTTCCAAAACACACTTCTAGTGTTTTAAAGTCTCACTCCAATCATCTTTTAATCCAGTCTTTTAATTATTATTATGCTGTTTTTGGTTAAAATCCCAAAACCCTGTGTCATTTTCTAGGACATAGTTCCTGCAGAGCGGCAGGAGTTCATTAGAAATTCATCTCTAAGTTGTGGGAGGGATTGTTTACTCGCTCTTCTGCTAGCTTACATCCCCTCACACCCCCCATCAAACATGATCTGTGTAACAAAAATGACGAGCAACATCAGAGCTTTCCATCCGTACAGTTCTAATCCAGATTCCAGCTCAGAGGAGGAAAACAAAGACGTTCATGGATCTATTTGTCTGCATCAGAATGGAGTGGAGCAGGGAGCTTGTGGCTTGCCGTACTAACTTGTCACACCTTTTTAAAACTGCACTTTTTCATCAGCGCCTGATTCACAAGGACTTGAATATGGAAACACTCAGAAATTCCTTTGAGCATCAATTTCTTTTAGTATGTCCTTCATCATGGGCTGCACGGTGGCGCAGTGGTTAGCGCTCTCGCCTCACAGCGAGAAGGCCCCGGTTCGACTCCCGGCTGGGACCTTTCTGTGTGGAGTTTGCATGTTCTCCCCGTGCATGCGTGGGTTTTCACCGGGGACTCCGGCTTCCTCCCACCGTCCAAAAACATGCTTCATAGGTTAATTGGTGACTCTAAATTGCCCCTAGGTGTGAATGTGAGTGTGAATGGGTGTGTTTGAGGCCCTGAGACAGACTGGCGACCTGTCCAGGGTGTACCCCGCCTTTGCCCTTCAGTAGCCGGGTTAGGCTCCAGCACCCCCGCGACCCCGAAAGGGACAAAGCGGTCAGGAAAATGGATGGATGGATGGATGGAAGAATGTCCTTCATCATCAGGGAAAGGCCTCATGAACATGTTAAAAACACCAAAAGCACAATTTTCATTGAATCAGGTCTTTAAATGTGCTGACGTTTAAAATGTCTTTTTTAATGTACATAGTATGTAAACTGTTACTTTTGGATTAATTTGGATTAATTGTTCTGCTTTTATTACTTATATTTTCTTTCAAGAAGTTTTTGGTAGTGTTTTATCTTTGTTCTTTTCCTTTTTGGGATAAATCTTCCTGTGAGGAAAACATATGTATCTTTTAAATTCCATCACATTAGTAAGAATCATGCGTATGTGCTTCCTGTTCCTCAAATCTGTGTGTTGTTTAGACTTTACCTCCATCAGTGTAGGATTCTGGTTTTCCTGGGGTCCTGTCCTGACTGAACTGGAACAGTGAACGTGGATTGCACCCTTGAAGAACTGCCAAATTCTCTCTGCTGCCCAACAACCAATCAACATAGAAAAGCTGCTTCACACAGCATGCAGAAATCAAACGGGTCACATCATCTAATTATCCGGTTCACTTCATCACATGGACCTAACACACTGATCACATTTGTTCCAATTGATACAACCCATGTTTTTTATTTATTTTATTTTATTTTTTACGATTTTTATCCAGTATGGAGAAAAAATATCAACTCCGTGGCCAATTAGAAGGGAGTCTGTTTGTTCCAAAACTGGGAGGTTGCTAGTTTAAATCCACTGTCGGGTCACACCAACAAAAATCAAATGCTGGTTCCAGTGTCTCCCTGGTTAACACTTGACATTGGGCTGGGTAGCTAAACCAAACGGCTCTGTACTGCGGCTCACTGCCCCCCCAGGGAGTGGGTCAAATGCACAGAATACATTTCACACACCCAGGTGTCTGACAACTGATGGGACTTTAACTTTAACACAGCCAGGTAGTAAATGTTGTGGTAACATAATCTGACTTTACTCCAGGCCATTGGTTTTAGCACAAACTCCCATGAAAGGGATGAGTAGAAGTGAATGCTTCACTCCAGACCACACAAGAAGGAACGGACAGACGAGTCCTGCTGAACCCGACACGTCCTACAGACGCAGTTAGAATCCAGTGACATTCACACAGAGTTAAATTGAGATTTGTTTTATTTCATTGTGTGTAATGATAAAAGCTGAAATGCAATATATGCCATCTCTCGTAAAGGAAACCGTGGCAACCAACACTTCAAGACAAAGTGTCCTAAAGGGATCATAGAGTAAATTCTAATTCTGAAAAACATTAACTTCACACTGAGACGAATACTTTTCCTTTGAGTTACATTATAAACATTTCTGAGGTTGAACCTTTGCACTTCAAAAAGAAAAATGTCCTGTTCATCAAATCCACCTTTTTGAGTTGAAGTATTTAAACATTTAAAAAAAATCACAGCAAAAACAGAATATTAAGAAAATAAAAGACCTCGAGAATTGTTTTACATTTTTGCAAGAAAAATAATGTCATCAAGAAAAATGTTCAATAGCAAAACAATCTTAAATTAAGAAAACATGTCTTTTTTTGACTAGAATTTTGAACTTGAACCCCATTGGCAGGTTTTTATGCTTATTTAAAGACGATTAGCCAGAGGGTTAAGAATTTTTGGCTTATATATTTCTACCTGAGACCAAAAGACATAAAGTTGCTGCTTTAGTTTCTGGAAAGTCAATATTTAAGTTTCTTATGTTGCAGCTTCAATGCTTTTAAACAATGATTGTCTCTTTCTAAAAGTTCACATGCAGGGTATTTTTTTGTATCACTAATGACTTAAATTCTCACTTTGATCATCTTTTCATCCATTCTAAAAGCTTTCCCAGCTGTCCTTTTATTATGATTTTTATGTTGTAGTCTAATATATATATATATATTTTAAATCGGTGTAGTTTTCCAGGACATAGAGCAGCAATAGTTCATTCACCACTGAGTTATGAGCAACCCCGCCCCCTTCCCCTCACAGTTGTTGAGAGCTCTTTGTTTTAAACTCTCTCATCTTAGCTTACAGCCCCACACACCCCAACCTAACATTAGATGCAAAAAATGGTGAGAAATTTAGGAGCTATCAGTTCCAACAGTTTTCCATTTTCATTTTTTTATTTGCTCCTGATACATAATAACTTTTATAAAGAAATACTCAGAAATGGAATTTAAAGCTGGATTTATTTTATATATGTCCCCCATCATCAGAAGAATGCCACAAAAACATGTTAAAAACACCATTTTCATCAGAGTGGGTCTTTAAATAAATGACACAAAGCCGCTGAGCTGTGCCCAGCACAGACCTAAAGTGGCTCATGTGTTTAACTAAAACGTTTTTTACAGGCACGACTGCAGCTCTTTATTTGACAGAACCTGCCGCTTTTAAGCTTCTGTCAGTCACAGCCACAACACGTCACTGGAGACTGCGAAGTGTGCGATGGTCACAGCGATAACCTCACCGCCATGGCTCAGACTTAGGGATCCCAGGTCTTAAACGGAGCTCCCCGCTCCAAAGGACCACCTAGCAAGTGACCTCCAAGGTGACCCGCTGCACTTCACTGTCACCAGCCCTGCTCACCACACCTTCACCTGTCTCTTCAATCGCTGCTGCAGTTCAGGTCGTTATTTCTGCAGATTAAAAATGTAAAACATGCTCTTTATCATTCAAGAGATTGGTAGCAGTTCAACCTTTTAGTTCCTTACTGAACTAAAAATCGATGCTCTCTGCAGGTGTGGACTAGCTGTTTCTTGCTAAACTATTTACACAAATATTTCTGACTTTAGATGATAATCCAAACTCAAGTCAAAGTTCAGCTGGACTACGACAGCTGCATGCTCTTTGTAACACAGTATTGATGCAAAATGAACTAGTTATGTGCACTATGACCTTTGCTCTCCTAAATAACCTGCCGGTTCCCCTCAGCCAGCTAAAACGTCAAGACAAGCACACTGCAGTCACCGCAAAAACATTCCATCTATTACCAATGCATATATAAGTATTGAAAATAATGTCTGCAATAAATCAAGACGGCATGTGCCAGCGGCCAGCATCTGATCCACAACACCTGGACCTGAACCTGACACTCAAACTGAAACTTCCAGACTGACGTGCAGCAGGTGGCTCGTCCTTACCTGAACTGTAAAGAAATGCCCTTAAAGTTTGAAAAATACCTGTATTTGTGACTCAAAAACACAATTAATGTATCTTTTAGGCATGGTTTTTCAATGATAAATGTTTTTAAATCACAAACCTGCTCAAACCGGCTCTCCAAAAGCATTATTCTTTCATTACTAATGCTTAGTTCAGATTACAAACCAGCCAACATTTAGGTTAATGATAATGCTCCACAGTAGACCTTTCTGTTTTTAATGCTCTAGATAATCCATCCATTTTCTGTGTGTGCCTCATCCTCTTTTGGGTCATGGGGGGGCTGGAGTCCATTCCAGCTGTCAGAGACTGGGTGCATCCCAGACAATTAACAGGAATGGGATGAAACCAATGCTTCCTTAAGGGAATGGTTTCAAATGGAAACGAAGGGGGGAGAGAACTGTTGCATTAGTCCTCATTGGTGATGTTGAAATTACAAGTGCTTTTGTTTGTTTTGTATTTAGTCTCTGAGTATTGTGTGTTTGACATCTGTACTTTAGAAAGACACTTTTAAAAGATTACATTTGCTAATATCACAGTGCTCAGTTGTATTATCAGGTTCTTAAACTTCTAAACCTTCAACAGAAGTGCACACTTTTTTGAATGGTTGTGTAAATTTAAAGAGTTATTATTTAAAAAGACATTAACAAAGTTACTTAAAGTCCTTGCTTTCAATTCATTTGTATTACTGTATTTGCAGCAGCAAAAAAAAGATAATAAAGTAAATCATATAAAAGTCTCAGTGCAGAATGAATCATACTTGTGGAAGAAAAGGGCAACATTTCTGATCAACACCGCCAAACCCGTCGTAATACAGAGCAGTGCTTCTTCTTCTGCTTTGCTGTCAGTAGCAAATACTGATACACACACCTAAAGTGCCCTCTAGTGGTTGTTAGTGGGACCATAACGAACTTTTGATGCTATTTATTAAAAAAAAAAAAAAGAATCTAAACTTAAGTTGCACTTTAGTAGAAGTTGCCCACTCTGCCAAACAGTACAAAAAACTCAACTTTTACTGTCAGGTTTTTGAGTGTGTGGTCCTGCGATACACCGGTGAACCATCCAGGGAGTGTTCCACCTTCACCCAACCTTGACTTTGGGCTCCAGGATCCCCATGACAAAGAAATTGATTAAATCAAAAACTCATTTAGGTAAAGAAAATTAAAAAATAATGTTGTTTGAGCTGGCATGAACAATAAACAATAACAATAAAATTAAATAAATAAATACATAAAAGTTAAGTAAAGTAAAGCAGGAGTGAAATTATAAAAGTTCGCTCCTCTTACTCCATTTCAAGCAATCCATTGAACTTATTGATGCAATCTTGAGTTCATAGTTTAATTGTGTCATGTTCTATATACAAAAGAGCAAATATATTTATTTATGATTGAGAGTGATAATTGAAGTGATTATTTGGTGAACTTCTAAGTATTTTCCAATCAATATTACGAGTAACTATCCTTTATTTGATATATCTTTGTAAACATATAAACCTCTACTGGCTGTCTTGTTTATGCATCATTCTTGCTTTGATTGCTTGAAATAAACCATTTCCAAATCCAAAAACTTGTTAAGGTCACTCAGCTGGGAAGACCGCCACAGAAAATACAGTGACAGAAATTTAAAAAATGCAACAAAATGATGTGTGTGTTTTAAAGTTTACCAAAAATGGAAAAAATGTTCATTTTGAAAGTTAAGCGGAATTCAAGATCCCTATGTAACAATTTGCGCATGGTGTGGGCTTTAGAGAAATGTGCACAAGTGTTTTGACATGCATCACATGGCACCTGTGAGTGTGGCCCCTAACAAGGTCATGTTTATACCAGGAAAGATCCCAAAGAAAGCTCTCACACTGAAACACATGCATGCCTGCAAAGCTATGAGGACATTCAACTCATTTCTGTTCAGAGCAAACTAAAACCTCAACAGCTCAGATTGTTGTACTGCCTAAACCACTTTTGCATCCATTGTTTTTTTTTCTGGACACAATAAAAACAACCTTCAAAGCTAATCATTTTTCACTAACACTTGTAAAATTGTGCTCATAGGTTTACATACCTTGGAAGAAATTGTTTTCTCATAGAGTGTAAATAACACAATTTAATTCATTGTTCGTGGTTGGCTGAAGCCATTTTTCGAAAAAATTATTATTTGAAAATCCCTTTTCAAATCATAATGACGACAGAAAATTCCCAAATAATCATGTTCAAAAGTTTGCATACCATGATGACTTTGTTCTAAAACAGACACACAAGCTGATACAAAAAGGTTTGAATGGCAGCTCGACTCCTGATTGAACGGTTGCAGGTTCGATTCCCGACTTGCCGGCCCCAGTGTCAAAGTGTCCTTGGGTGAGACACTGAACCCCACATTGCCCCTGGGGGTTATAGGTTGGTCCCAGATTTTGGCATCAAAGTGTGAATGGGTCTGTGACTGTAAAGCATTTTGGGCCTTAGAGGAAGGTAAAAAAGCGCTATACAAGTATACACCATTTATGATTTAATCAGTGTGTGCACTAAAGGTCTTGGAGTTTCCGGGCTCCCAGCAGACCCTTGCATCCTTCATCAAGTACTGCACTGACATTTCTGCAGTGGCGGTCCGTCAGGGCCTGCAAGGCCTTCTCTGCTGGCCTAAAAATATCTGAATCACAGACTGATATTAATTATTATTTATTTC
>NC_050515.1:615697-631546 GCF_002922805.2 Oryzias melastigma | reverse complement strand
GACACTGAACCCCACATTGCCCCTGGGGGTTATAGGTTGGTCCCAGATTTTGGCATCAAAGTGTGAATGGGTCTGTGACTGTAAAGCACTTTGGGCCTTAGAGGAAGGTAAAAAAGCGCTATACAAGTATACACCATTTATGATTTAATCAGTGTATGCACTAAAGGTCTTGGAGTTTCCGGGCTCCCAGCAGACCCTTGCATCCTTCATCAAGTACTGCATTGACATTTCTGGACCCCCGAGTCATGAGGAAAGCTAAAGATTTATCAAAAGATCTATGGGAAAAGGTAACTGAACCGTGCAAAACTGGAAAGAGAGACAAGAAGATATCCAAGGAACAAAGAATGACAGTCAGCAGTGTTCAAGCTTTGATCAAGAAGTGGAAAGTGAGGAGTTCTGTTGAAACCAAACCACTGTAATGAAAAATTCTGTTACAACACCCAGAAAAATCATTAGAGATGAAAAAAAACAAAAAAAAACAAATAGCTTTAGCTGTGATCCAGGACTCTCTAGTGTGGATGTTTCAAGATGTACAATAAGGACACACCTGAAGAAAAATGGGCTACAAGGTTGAGTAACCAAAATAATTTTTTTTTTGCTCAAATACCACAAAATTGCTTGCTTACAATACTCCAAACAGCACGGGGACAAACCTCCAAACTTCTGGACCAAAGTCCTTTGGAGCGATGAGAGAAAAATTGAACTTTTTGGCCAATTGGGGAGGAGTCAACAAGGTCTATGATGAAAATAGCACTAATTCCTACTGTGAAAGACAGAGGCGGATCGCTGATGCTTTGGGGATGTGTGAACCAGAAAGACAAAGGAAACTTGGTCAAAATGGACGACAAGATGAATATAGCTTGCATTCACACGAGGCCCTGGGACCCAGGATACACTTGAGAGACTATGTCTGGCCTGGGAACGCCTCGGGTCCCCCCAGAGGAGCTGGAGGAAGTGGCCGGGGAGAGGGAAGTCTGGGCATCTTTGCTTAGACATGCTGCCCCGGATGAGTGGAAGAAGATGAACGGATTTCTTTTAATATTTTGAAATAAATCTACCATATTTTTTTAGGGAATTAAAGTCTTTCTAGATCGACTCTTAACACGTTGGTCTGGAGACAGGATTTCAGGACCAATCTAGAGTTATTTCCTCGGCCTTGATTCAAGACAGGACTCACAATCTTAGCCTGGATCTTTGTGTTGTGTGGCCCTCAATTCTAAACCCACCTGTTAAACTAATTTATGGTCCTGTAATGAGAAACACTGCCCAGGTACTTGAAGGCTGAATTTCTGGCCCTAGAGCTGCTACAGTATTTCATGATTATCAAGCTATTCCTGCTGGTGTCATAAAACACCTCATATTACCACACTGCGCTGTCTGTGTCTCTTCAGCCTGTTTTACTCTGTGGTAGGTCACAACTTAGCAGAAGGTCATATTTTCTCTCAAAAGCCAAAACTGGCAAATGTCGTGGTCATTAAAAGAGGAGGCAGCCAAACGCCGTTTTCCAACTCTTTCAGATTGGATGCAGACAAAACCCAGCAGAAAAAAATGTGCAGCAAAGCCACAAAGGGACTTCCCACAACAGCGTTTCTCAGAGAAGTGTTTTACGGGCTGCTCTTTCACTAAAGCATATAACTGAGGTGTTGATTTTAGCTGGCTGTAGAAGAACTGCTGTTAGCCCGCTCAATGGTACTGTTCAAGGCCTCTCCATAACTCAGAGAGAGCAGAGCTGCAACCAGCTCATAAAGCTGCCCATGCGCCGACACTGACACAGCCGGCTCGGTCCAGGTACATAAAGCACTGAAAGAGGCAGACGAACGCACCAATTGCACTGCCTTAACTACAACTGGAAGCCCTGGTGCTTCTTTTTACCTGAATTAGACCGGCTCATGTGATTAAAGAGGCTTTAAACTGATAAATATTTCAATTTAACTGCAGAACAGGTTTATGTTCCACTGGCTTTTGAACTTTTGCCCCCATCGAGGACATTGTTTGAAAATGTGGGTCGTGAATCAACTTTAGAGCTTTAAATTCAACAAGATAAGATTAAATGGTGTATTAAATTGAGATATAAAACGTCTTTGTAAGATAAAATATGATAATCTTACAGAGTGCAGACAGCGAGCTGTCAAGCCTAAACTGTACTGAGAAAAAACAGGATTTCAGTTTGAGAATGGTCCCCTCTGAATTAGCTAATCCTGCTATTATCTGAAGAGAATAACCTGTCAGATTCAGGGAGTGCTGAGCTGGGAATGTGTTGTGTGTCTGTCTTAAGGTTTTAATTGTAAAAAGGTAAGGGAGAAATAGACAGACTGATTTCCATTATGCCGGTGTCAGCTGGGAGAACATTCCCACTAGAGCATCGCTGCAACAGAGGTGCTGGTTCTCAGCAGAATGACACACAAACCTAACCCAGAAAGCATGCACCAGGTCAAGAAAGACATAACCCAATTTTGTTGGAAAATTATTAAATTAAAAAACTATTAAGCACAATGATTGTGTTGGAATGGGGCAACAAATGAAGCAGAAAGAGGGAGTCAAAGGTTTTTATTTTTTGCCTTGAATGGATCACATGGGGACTGAGGACAGAGAAGCATTTAAGGGCCCACAAAGCTGTGCATTTAAATAAACAGAGTTACGTCGTTCTCCTTTGGGCTCAATGAAGTCCATCAAAGAACATGGTAATGCTCCACTGAATGAACGCAAGAACTCCCAAACTCCTGGCCTTTCATTTCGTGTGAAAGAATGTGACATAATAAACACAACAGCACCCACACACCCCGTTAAAAACAGACATAAAGTGAGCTTTAAATATTTCCTGCCTTGGTAACAGCTCCAAATTGTCACTGGGGTTGCCAAGTGAGCCGCTTTGCAGATTTCGGGATTTGCTGGAAGTTTATGGTTTTTATTTGTTTTTGTTCCCTTTAGTAGTGAAAACATAATGAAGTGGAAATCTATAGTTATTGCTTTGTGACAAAGTCCCTTAATGGGAATAGTACACAATAAAGCAGCTGATCACCAACAATAAAAGTACGTCATTATCATTGGACCCAATGTTGCTCATCTGTTCACATCCTAGTCTACAATTAAAAAAATGTGTATTGAGGCCAGAAGGATATGAGCAGGTAAACTAAAATAGACTCTTTGCTTCATAGCTTGGACTGATGGTTTCCTCACTAACTGACTCAGTCACAGGGAATAAAGCAGCAATTTCCTGGTCTCAGACTCATAAAAATATTCTGAACAAAGCTGAGATTTGAGAATGAAGTTGACATTTTGAAAACCCACTTCAATTTAAGTGGTGTTTTGGGTGTTTTTAACATGTCAGAGTAACAATTTTGTGATGATGGAGGACATTTAAAAAAAAAAAAAAAGGTCAAAATTGCATTTCTGAGTATTCCTTTATGAATGGGGAGCAGACAAGAAAATACTTTTGGAAAAAGCTTGAAGTTGTTAATGTACAAACTACAATTGCAGGCCTTACCTCCCTGCTCCCCTCTATTCTGATGAATGCCCTTGTAGACAAATAGATCTACACTGGCCTCAGGGTGCCACGCACTTGTTGTTGTTGTACTTTAATTTGAATCATCTAAAGTATCTGCATGCTGCTCAGAGGGTTAATGCTTGTCCAACCTAGCGGCCACTACTTCTTAAATACTTTGATGTTTTTCCTTTCAACCAGATAGAAAGAATCTTAGGGCTGATGCTTTGAGTTGCTGTGATGGAAATGATCCCTGTGATTCCACACCAGAGTTTGTCTTACCTGATAGAGGTTGCTTGGCAGCTACCATTTGAGGGTGAGGTTTGACAGTGTCTTGCAAACATTGTTGTTCCTTTAGATCAGGGTGCCCAAATCCTGGCCTCTAGAGCTGGTGTAATACATGTTTTCCCACCAACCTGCCACTGAAGGCCCTTTGAAGCACCTGATCCAGGTAATTAGCGGCAAATAAGGCAGAATTTCTGGAAAACCAGGAGGAAGTCGGCCCTTGAGGCCTGGATTTAGGCTCCAGATTGTCTGTTCGTTCCAAGGGAATTTAGATCCAAAGTACACACTTTGTCTCGTGCTTCTTGTTTTTAGTTATATTTGGCAACCAGGTGTTGTGGTTGTTGTTTGTGTTTTGAAGTAAATGTGTAAGTTGTAGTCTGTTCTGACTGTATTTGAGCTACAAACACCACTTAACGCCTTCCTTGACTGTCTCTTATGTCTACTGCAAACCTACTAACGTCCCACATCTCTATGGACTGGGGTCAACCCAGAGACATTGGTTCCAACAAAAGTTCCAAGTTCAACACTAAACCTGGGTTAAAGTCTAGCTGCCTCTCAGGGATTTTGCTCAACCCATGATCAGATTTCATCCCCCAGTCAAATTAGACTGCAACTGGAGACTGTTTTTCACCTTCTATGCTCTCGGGATCATTCATTTTGTTCAGGTAAGGAGGTCTGGGCTGAATATGTTTACAACATCCCTTCATCCTCTGCAACCAGTGTTCAAGGCTCTCTCTTTCTGTGACCAGAGTGTCACATTCTGTCAGTTCATTGTTCATGTCTGATTGGGTTTTCTCTGTGCTAACTCGGTTTTCTAGTCCTGACGGACTTTGACTCCTCCCACCCATGGTTCTCCATGCAGCAAGCTGCCTGAACTTGGCTAACAGACAGACTTGTTTTAACAGTCAGTTTTATGATCCTTCAGGGTTGGTGTGTTTTGGATGTTCTCTGTGTTGCCTAGCTCTGGTGATATTACTTCTAGATCCTGCTTTTTAGTCCTCCTTTGTTTTTTGTTTTTTTTTGGTTTGGCTTATCCCTGTTGGTTAAAATTATTATTTTTTTTATTAAGGGCACATTTGGTTCACTTAAAGTGAACCAGAGTTCATAGCCTGATAATCCAGAATATATTTTCAGTCTTAGTACACCTGAGCGGACCCTGGTCTGAGAGCAGAAGCTGGTCTCAGACCCATCTTTTGAGATGGTTTCGAAATGACTGGACCAAAACGGCCATCATAGCCAAGTATTCCAGGGTGTTTTTTTTTTTTTTAATCATTACAGGGTGTACGCAGATAGTGGTGGAACAATGAGACACAGCAAGTCACTGAAATGTTGTTGGATGAATGCAGGCTCATTAAAACAACTTTGAACGTGATACTCCTTGCTTCTCGCACTGTTTTCCCAGCAATCTATATGTCATAAATATTTATCAGAGTTCCTTCTTGGTCGTCTCCACCTCAGTAACTGTCTTGTAGCATGTCACTGTCGTATCAAAGCAGCAGTAAAAGGTGTTGTACCTGACCTTGATGCAGACGTTCTAAACCTGTTTTAGTTAGGGAACTATCTCAAGATAGTTGCAAAGCTTAGGACTTCCATCATTCTTCGTGGCAGTCGGAGTACATAACAAACGGAAGTTTCCGGAATCAATCATATTAAATTAAAGGATTCAGTCTGGACCAACAGACTTTTACTGTCCGAATACACCCTAAACTTTGTTTCACGTATTCCCTGTGCTTGGGTCACCACCTGTATCAAATTCAGTTCAAAATATCAATCCCATTTAGACTTCGACCACAATAATGGCCAAGCCAAAGGTTCTGACCTTGCCTGTCCATGACCACGAGTGACCCTATAGTCCAGCTGTGAACCTCGTCTGTCTCTGCCACAAATTTCTAACTTTAGATCTGGATTGCCATATTGCAGTATTGGATTTACACAGTTAAGCCAACATCCCATCTCCTTAAGATTATCTGTACCTACTTTAGACTTCAACTGCTTCTGATTTTAGAGCTAGTCCCAGTCAGATGAGGAAAATTATGACATTAATGGATCTATGTGTCTACAAGTGGAGGACTTAGAATTGGAACAGAACAGGGAGACTTTGGCCCATCTGTTCTACATCATACACCTGAGTTTTTTTTCAAATTGAGTGTTTTCATCTGCTCCTTGACCATCATGATATCAATCTGTTGTACCATGTAGTGAAAGTGTCCTCCAGGTGGCTTTCCTTCACTGTTTTCATGTTAATCATCTACCTTGAACAAAAGTTTACCAATAAGATCATTATTTATCATCAAATACGGGACATTTTAATGAAGAAATACTAAACATTAACCATAAAATAAAAAAATTCAAGTTAAAGAAATGATGTTTATTGTAAAAATGCCATAGCTATAAAAACAAAGAAACATCTTTCTCAGAATAACATTTGTCTCACATTAATCCCCCTCACTCAAATGTGCCAAAACAAGGACTCAGAGAAATCTTTATGGCCCAGAACAGATGTTTTTCTTCTCCTTTCTGTTTTGTTAAAGAGAACACTCTACAGCACAAACTGAAAAATTCTGTTTACGACGTGGGCTCTGAGTTTTCAGGGCCAGTGCGGTCAAGAGACAGGTGTTCGAGGAGGCTCGGTCCCAGCTGGGCCACGGCATTGATGCAGCACTTTCCGTCTGCAGAGCGTCCACATTCCAAGTTTTCATTTTATTGCAGCTCTGCGCCGTCGTTGGCTGTGGAGCGGTTGGGTCATGGTTTTGTGCTCCTGGACCCCAGCTTTGCGTGTCCATTATCTTGTGTAAACATTGTTGGCTGGACCAAACTGGGTGGCAGGGTACAAGTTAGACTCAGACGTCTGTTCAATTAACTGTTATCTATAATCGCTCCCGGAGGCTAGGAACTTTTGCTATTAGTATGGAGGGAGGGCCAAATTTTGCGTGATGATTTAGTTTGAAAGTTACTACTGCTTCAGATAAACAAAGAGATAAAAAGCTTATTTTTAGCATTTAAGAGAAGAGCCAAAGCTACTCTGCTGCTATAAACAGTGAGTGGAACAATCTAGCTTTGGTAAAAATACAGCAGGATCCTTTCTCTTTAACCATTTTTTTTTTTTTTTACAAACGCCTTATCTAATGCCACAAGGCCCAATCTGTCTCCTCCATCCTTTAAAAGATTAAAATTCTAATTAGCATTTGGTGATACAAGAGCCGGAAAAAACAATGTCAGGGAACAGTCGGATTTAAGAGATGATGGCAGCCAACGTGGAAAAACAGAGTGGTGTAAAAGAAAGAAGTGTAGAAAACAGATGAATGAGGAGGGCTCTAAAACAGCAACAAGTTCCAGCTATGAAAGCAGCTGCATCTCATTTACAGCTGACATTTTCAGGAACTTTGCAGCGTAAATTGCAGCATTTCCGATGCAGACTCTCGTCCTGCTTGTTCCGGAGCATAAATAAAGTGAGCCGGTGCTGGAGGATGTATACAGCCTGACGAGAGTTTTAATACATACACTGTTTAGGCCTTTGGATACTCAAAGCAGTATTTCCTTGTGATGCCCCCATAAACAACAACCCTTAATACTAGTAGTCAAGATTTAAACAAAAAAAAAGTGGAAAAATTGTATTTTTTAACAGGTAAAACATTTTAGAAAATATGACCAGTCAAAGGGTTGAACAGTGGTGTAGTGATTAGCAGTCTGGAATCATAGTGCCGGTTCGACTCCTAGCTGGGACCTTTCTGTGTGAAGTTTGAATGTTCTCTCTCTCTCTGTATTTGTGTTTTTTCTCTGGACATTTTGGTCCAAAAACATGCTTTATGGGATAATATACATATTTAAATTCTCCCTAGGTGTGTATGTATGAGTGTGGGTATGTGTCCCAGCAACAGACTGACTTCCTGTCCAGGATGTACCCCACCTTTGCCCAACAGTGGATGGGATAGGCTCCAGCATCCCTGTGACCCCAAACGAGATGGATGAAGACAATGAACACAATTGTAACTTTTAATTTTCGGCACTTTGGTACTATACATAACAAATAATGCTGAGTGTAATCTAAAATCAACATAGAGCATCCTACAAATGGACGTGTTTTTTCATTAAATCATCATACAGTAGCTTGTATGTGAAAACTCAGCAATGAAGCTGAACACAGCAAAGGTCACTTTGTCATGGCGGTATCAGGATGACCCAGATGCAGGACAAGACCACAAGCCAGAGTGGATAAAATAAAAGTCTTTAATAAACAAAAAGCGCCACATAGGTGGGAGGGAAAATCCATAAACATGAAAACCTCAAAACCAGAATACTAAGAACTCTAAAACAAAGGGGAGAACATAAGCTACACTCCAACACTGAGTGGAGGGAAAAAACCTCTTAAATACACTTCAAACAAATTAACCTAAAGTGCAGGCAGCTGTGTGCCAATCCATGGAGAGCCAACAGGAAGGG
Source organism: Oryzias melastigma (assembly GCF_002922805.2). NCBI lineage: Eukaryota > Metazoa > Chordata > Actinopteri > Beloniformes > Adrianichthyidae > Oryzias > Oryzias melastigma. The sequence continues at coordinate 623,340 of NC_050515.1, read as the reverse complement.
GGCGGAGCCCTCCAGGAAAGGCCACAGCCAACCTGCACAGGAAGGAACACAAAAAATGAAAAAGAACCAAACAGAACTGACATGCTGTAACACACTTAGACCTTCTTACACTAAATATGTTTTAATCATTTACTGTATAGAGAACTGGACTGAGTGAGTATCACCAATAGAGAATGACGTACTTCCAAAATGTACTTAATTCCATTTTTTCGAGATACAGCAGTCACCACGCCCTTCCACTAAAAGCAAGCTTAGGAGAATCAACCTCAAACACTTTAAATGTTCAATGTGACACCACATGCTTTTACTGAGGCGTCTGGTTTGTCAGACTTCTTGAATAACTTCCGGTTCACAAGTGAGTAGACACGTGTCTTCAACTCTCCTCAAGTCTTCATCTTTTAAAGCTCCTCACAAGCGACTTTAATCACTAAGCTACTGCAAAACAGCTACTGCTACAAGGAGAGTTGAACATGGCACCGAAGAAAGATTTTGAAGCCAATATCCAGCTCAAGTTAACTCCACTGCTTCTCGTGGATGCTAAGATATAAACCCTCTTGGAGCTTGAGGCTAAGCTATCACCGCTGCTAATATCCGTGAAAGATTTCCGACAGGAAAAGGCACGTAACGAACAAAGAGATAGTCTGCAAGATCTCCTGGAGAGAAGGATGCAAGATTGGTGCTACCGGCCTGGTGCTATCGATGTTAGCATGGATGCTAAGGGAGCTGTGGCTGATGCTAACGCGACAGTGGAGAATCAGGTTGGAGTATTTCTCGTGTCTAAAGGGATTTCCTTGGATCTAAATACTGTCGAGGTCTGTTATCCTCTTCCTCGAATAAATAATGTGGATAAACCAGCGATCCTGTTTAGGTTAATAAATCAAAAGCACAAGATAGCTCTGATGAAACACCTGAAAAGCTCGGCTGTTTATCTAAATGATCACATGTCGAAATACCTAGCAAAGCACGCTAGACTCCAACGGAAGAGAAAACGGATCCAAACCACTTGGGTGCAGGGTGTGTGTTGTGTGTGTGTGTATTATTTCACAAAAGGAAATGTTACAGCACTCCTAACAAGCAAACTGGGCCTGAAAGTCATGTTGAACTGTAGAGGAATTGTTGAGTTGTCCAATAATACACGAGTTAAGCTGTTCTCTTGTTTGTCTTTTTCTTGAACAGATTTTCAGTTTTTAGGTACACCCATTACACAAAGTCACATCATATTTTCCTTCAATGGAAATTTACCCTATGTAGTGAAAATTCAAGCCGTATTTTTTAGGCAAACAGGTTTTCTTATCATATGCATGTTCTAAATCTTTCTTTCAACTTCTATGTTTTAGAAACATACAACATATTAATCAAAGCAAACTCATTTTGAACTCACTTAAGTTTTCTAGTTGAAATTAAAAACATTTTGTTTGGCATATTCTGTTTTTCAACCTGGTTGACAGAGCTGATGTAGAAGAGCTTGGCTGTTCTATCGAAGCTTGAACAAGTTAAGTCAACTCAGTGCAGAACTGCTCTTGGTCTACTTAGGCAAAGAGCTAATGGCGACAAGTTGTAAATGGTTTCTCCTTAGCGTCCCATGAGGTCCACACATTGTGTATGGGTGTGGGCTGCTAGTGATGATTTCACAAACAGACTCATCATTCATCTGCACCTCTGGAAGTCCTGGTACAGTGGTGTGAAGCCTCTTTCCAAATACAAGTCGAGCTGAGCTGTATCCGTTCTGCGGAAGGGTGTTCTTTTTTTTTTTTTGTTAACAGTGCAAGATTTGGATCAGCATCTTTTTATAGCAGACCTTTTTCCGTCTGTTTCACCATTATTTTGAGGATATTTAAAGGGCTGCTGATTATGTGGTAAAAAACACGTGACTGAACAAACCCTGCTTTAGTTGTCCCAGAAAGTTCGGACCCGTCATCAGTCACTAATTGTCCGGCAAAACTGTGGCATGCAAACTCTCTTTTAAACCTGCTCATTTCTGTGCAGTCACGGGGATGCTGGAGCCTATCCTAGCTACTGGAGAGTGAAGTTCAATAGCCCATCGCAGAGCCAGACAGAGACAGACACTCACACACACTTTCTTTCACATCAAAGGGGTGATTTTGAGTCACCGATTAACTTCTTAAGCACATTTTAGATAACAGAAGGAAGCTCGAGTTTTTAGAAAAAAACAACCTAAACATCCTCATATTAGGTGCATATTATATCATTGGATTTGTGCTAAACCAGGAGAGATTCGTGATCTTCACCTCAAAATGTTTTCCATCAAGGAAGTTGTTGGACATCTCTCAAGCCCAGGTCAATCCCAAAGCCTCTTTCTCCACTCGAGCATATCTTTGCTCTGTCTCTGTGAGAGATCGTCAAACGTAGGATTCTGGTCACCATCTCCAAGAATCCACAGCTAGAGGATCCTTTCTCTAAGACTGTCTCACAATGGCTTGTTTTTCTCTGACAGCTAAGTGATGAACATTCCAGCTTGTTAAGCATTTCCAAAAAGCTCCTCAGCTCTATAATGTCTGTCGGCTCTAGGGTTTTCCACACAGCTTCTGTTTTGCTCAGTACCAGGCTGACACTACTGGTGGCGATCACACAACCCAAGAAGGTAAATTCATGTTTTGAAAATCACATTTGTGAATGTTTATTTTAAAAAATGCCTTCTTCATCCTTTCAAGAAAAGCATGTGGACATGTCAGTATGTAAAGTTATGATCCTCTTGGGTTTTATGTCGGATAAACACGTGGGAGACAACTCCACACAGGTTGTCTAGAGGTTCTAGTGCCTCGCTTCCACTGAGCGGTCCAGACTGGACTGGACCAGACTGGACTTTTGAGTGTTTCTATTACAAAATAGACTTGTTAAGCAGGACTGACTGGTGCCATTTCCACTCCCCTGTTGGTTGTAGGTCTATAGAAAAATGGAATGGGCCCATTAGGGTGGAGCTACTGTTGGATGGATCTACCCTTAATGTGGCTTGAGCAGCGTGTGACCCAAATGTAACCTAGTTAAAGTGACTTTAGAATGGCATTATACTGTAGAAAGATACAGATGTAATTCTAAATTTATGTTTTCTCTGGGACATGCTTCCATCCCTCCCTGCTTTTTTAAGTGTTCCCAGAGCTTTGATGTGTGATTGGATGTTCATTCACAGCACATCCTCCAGAGTGTAATTCTGCTGGTTATTACAGCCTGTTGATGGTTGTTCTCTCTTTCATGGTCGCATTAAGCTGAAGCTAATATTTACACAATAATGGTTATAGAGAAAAAGCTGCCACGGAGGGCCGATACAGCATTTACAGCAAGTTAGGGAAGAAAAAAAACAAGTGGAACAAAAAAACATTACAATCTGTTCAGATATTTGACAAAAGGTAACATCCATAAGAGATAGTTTGATGGACGGGGCAACAGTGACTCAGAGCAGGTTGGCCAGTGATGGAAGAGTCATGGTTCGATCCCCGCCCCCTCTCAGTTCACTGTTGTTGTGTCCTTGGGCAAGACACACTAATGACGCATGTGTGAATGTAGATGAATGTTCTGATAATAATCCGGAGAGCTGGATGCACGTACTGGTAGCCAGACTTCTGTCAGTCTGCGCAGGGCAGCTGGTGCAACACCAGCAGCTCGCCATCACCATATGAACGAGGAGGGAAGGAATAACAGATACACTGTAAGTGCTTTGGGTCTCTGGAAAAGTGCAGAAAAATCCACTCCATTATTATTAAGGAAATAATTCAATGCTTCATAAGTTAATTTTTCAAAAAAATTATATTATTCACAGGTTTGTTTTGAGTGGACCACAAAAGCACAAGATTCAAAACACACTTGTTTTGAATCTTTTTGTTAAGCAGAAAAGTTTAATTTTGAATCTGTGCTGCCCTTTTTTTAGGATTATGTTTTATTTTTTGAAAACTGCAACACATATAAATGGAAAACGTTTTAGAATTTTCTAAGATATTATTGCTTTAAATCTACATTATAAACAAAGGTTTGAACTTAAGCTTAAAGAACATACAATATATTTTATTTTAATGACATAACTCTAAACAAAAAGCAGAGATAATTTACATTTAAGGGTAATTTAGTACTGAATGTTTTTTTTTTTAAATTTCATTTCATTTTTCATCACTGTGATATATGCTATCCGTGCTCTGAGTACTTTTTTTTTAGCAAAGGCATCACAAAATATTTAAACCATCAGTTTTTTTTGGTAGTTTTTCCATTTTTACCAATGCCATTTACGCTTCCTTCACTTTTTCCTGGTTCCAGACTCAGAAAAGAGTTGCACCAACTTGCATTGTTTTGATAAGGTTTAACTATAAACATAAAAATATTGTATAAAAAGGAAATTAAAACTGAATAAAACTGACTAACACATCAAGACTTAAGGATAGATTATAGAGAAAGTGTGTGTATCCCTTCAGTTACTGCCTCCGGCTTACTCTCAGGGTACAGCTTGCTTTAGCTTTTCTTATAATCATTTCCATTTTATTAGTTTGTTTCTGTATTTAATATTATAAGGGGTTTGTCTTGTTCTTTTATTGCATGTGTGGGGAATGGTGTTTTTGGGGTTTTTTGCTTTTATGTACAGTGCGTTGAGCTTTAAAAGGAGCTCTAAAAAATGAGTAAGGTCAAAAAAGAAGAACTTCCTCTCTTCTTCATGGTTTGGTAGACAGACTTTGTGCTGCAAACCACGGATGCTTTCTTTTCACCTTAATGCTGAATTGGGGAAAAATAACCCCTTCTGTATCAGGTTACTCAATATTCTGCTTCCATGGACTTTTTCATGGATTTGCCTTCTACATATTAGAAAACGCTGCAAGCTATATCAAAACAATCTAAAAAGTGTTATTAGGATAATTTGAGTGGTTGTCCTTCAGGTCCCTGGGAAGTTTAAGTTACCATCTGTCTTTGTAAGCATTAGAGCTCTGTCTCCATCAAAGGGTGACACTGGTTTTTAAAAAATGGATAGTAGAACCTAAATTCACAGCTTATATTCATATGGTTTTCAACCAAATTGACTTTTGTTTTCTGTATCAAAAAGTGGAGTGTAAATGTGTGTCATGGTTTTGTAGTGTCAGTTACAAAGCTGAAAACTTTATGGGTCCAATATAAACCAGCAGATAGAACCTGTCTGCCTATCATCATGGTGTTTTTAACATGTTTTTGTGGTATTTTTCTGATGATGGAGGACATATAGAAAGACAATTAGTGTGAATCAGAAGCAGAGGAAAAATTTGGAAAAGATCGCATAACTTGTTACAAACTACACTGGGCAGTCCACAAGCTTCCTGCTCCGCTCCATTCTGATGCATCCACCTGCAGACAAATAGATCCATGAACGTCTTTGTTTTCCTCATCTGAGCTGGAATCAGGATCAAAACTGTACGGCTGAATAACTTTGATTGTGCTCGTCATTTTTTCAGCAACTGTAATGATAGCGTGGGGTTGTAAGGGACTGTGTGAGGGACTGTAAGCTAACAGGAGAGAGAGTAAAGAAATGGATGACAGGAAGTGGGTGGGGGCCTACTTCAGCACCAGCAGTCCCATCCCCAAATCTGAGCTAGTGAACTACTGCCGCTCTGCAGAAACTGCCCCAGAAAATGACAAGTTTTTGATTTTGACTAAAAACAGGATAATCATAGTTAAAAGACCACTGGGAGCTCTTCTAAATAAATCAGATGATCGAAGTGGGATTTCATAACTGACAAGGTCAAATTTTTAACTTTTTTAAAATTATTTTCTTTAAATGTTATCACTGAAACAGATCATTCTGATTAGTTAAAGGGATATAATGTTGATGATTTGCAGCAAACTAATTTCAACTCACTGCACCAGTGGCTCAGGTACAGCAAATTTCAACATTTGATGTTGAAAAGCTAACAAAACAAGCTCTCTTTTGACAGTAACTTCCATTATAAAATGTCTTACCTGCAACTCTGAAATTTCCTTTTATACAAATGTCAAATTTCATAGCAAGGTCACCTGCTAAGGTCTCCACAGACACATGCTCATCCATCACGTCATTGTGGTGCATGCTCCCTGCTGTGGTCAAGGACCACCATGCATAGATGCTGCGGGAACAGATGTGTCTGAAGGTGAACAGAGTGTCTGTGAAAGCAGGAATGGTGCGCAAACATTTTTTTGAAGGTTTTCATGCTCTATTACACTTCGCCTATTATAACTATTCTTCATTCCTGCACCTCCAGATTTGACTTCTAGTCCATAAAGGATTTAATCACAGAGTGTTGACCCGCCGCTTCCCAGTCATCTATAATTTGACACTGTCATGCTTTTAGGGCCAGCACACAGCAGGGTTTTTCTGGCTCACCTTTTCACCCTCCGTCTAATTCATCAGTTTTGTGGGGGTGGGGGGCAGTAAATCTTTTAGCACAGTAAATCCACCTTAAATTCTTATCTATTTTTTTTCTTTACATTTTGTATGATCCAAAGTAGATACCCAGTAACTCTTGGAGTCCTCTCCTCTCTCAGGGTGAGAACTTATTGTGTTTCCCCTGGTGTGAGGGGGAAGTGTGATAAAGTTCCCTTTTCTCTGCTGGTCTATGTTTGACTGCCCCTCCTGGTGTGGGGGGGCTTAGAGCACAGAGGCGATTGTTTTACACCAGGTTACAGGAAGGTCAGATCCAAAATCAATGAGGAAACGACTCTGAACTCCATTTGTGTCCAGCAGGATCCTCTGAGAAGGAGCTGGGAAATCAGAAACCTCAACTGGGCGGATCACTAACACGATGCGTTGAGGGAAAACGAAGATGAGAGGAAGATGAAGCTGTTTCCAGGGTGAAATTTGAAAAGCAGCAGTGTAATTCAAGTCTGCTGTTTTCCTTAAAAGTAGGTGAAGCTAAGCGAAAAAGTGTCCTCTAGATCATTTTCAGATGTCAAGTTAGATTCCACACTTCACACCACACAGTGTTTAAAACCATTTCAGCAGCTCAATTCCAAATAATTATGCAGTATATTAAAGAATTCACAACAATATAATAGCTGAGCTTTTATTTGATTTCAAAAGCTGGGACTTGCAGCTTTCTTCATACAATATGTAGAGTTCTTCAAGAAATGGCTGCACAATGTAATAATGTTCTGTGTCTTTGAGCCATATAGGAAACCTTAGGGGGTTGCTTTAATGTTTCCTCTTCTTTCATGGAGCAGAGCGGATATTGTAGATTGAAAGCATACAGAGCTCATAAAATCGAGTGATTATGAACAGTGTGACTTTCTCCTTATTTTGTTCAGAAACATTGAACCGAAACTCTTTAAGTTTAATAAAAGCCTCCAGTTTCGGATTCCTTTGGCTGGGCAACAGAAGACAAAAACGTTTTTAGGTGAAACTCAAGTCTCCCACCAGCAGGTGAGTTTTTATGCTTTTATAGTTACACATTTTTAAAAGTACAGCTTTCGTGGCAGAGATGAAGATGTTGAGGTTCTCCTTGGGAGTGATGAGGATGGATAGGATCAGGAATGAATCCATCAGAGGAAAAGATCATGTTAGATGGTCTGAACATTAATACAGGGAAGTAGATTGAGATGGTTTGGACACATTGAGAGGATGAACAGTGATGAGTCAAAGAATGATGAGCTTGAAATAACCAGGAAGAGGCAAGGCAAGGCAAGGCAAGGCAAGTTTATTTGTA
>NC_050515.1:606278-615600 GCF_002922805.2 Oryzias melastigma | reverse complement strand
GACAGGTGGTTCACCTGGAGCTGAATGAAGAACAGAGAAAGGCTGTTCCAGCATCTTTTCAGTTGTTCTGTGTCTCACAAGTGTTTTTTTTTTTTTGCGTTATCCTAACACTTCAAACCTTTATTCGTCTGTTAAGACCTCTTCTTTTCCACTCTTCCTCTGTCCGAGGAGATATGGCTTTTTCTTTGTTACTCTGCTCTGAAGACCAGCATCCTGATGTTGCCTTTTTACTGTAGATGTTGACATTTGGGTTTTGCAGCTACTATTCAATGAAGTCCCCAGTTGAGGACGTGTGAGGCGTCTATTTCTCAAACCAGAGACTCTAATGTGCTCTAATTAGCCTCCCACTTCTATTTCCCTGGTTAGAGCCTGTTTGTGCTGTTCTCTGAAGAGAGTAGTACACACTGTTGAAGGAAATCTTCAGTCTCTTGGCAATTTCTCACATGAAGTAGCCTTCATTTCTAAGAACAACAATAGATTGTAGAGTTTCATACGAAAGTTTTCTTTTTCTGGCCATTTTGAGTGTTTAATTGACCCCACAAATGTGATCCTCCAGATACTCAACCCACTTAAAGGGACAAACTGTTTTCAGCTATGCTAACATGAGGGTTTTCTAATCATCTGTTAGTCCTCTGGCACAACAAGCAAACACATTGTACCATCAGAACACTGGAGTGATAGTTACTGGAAATGGGCCTCTTGTCACCTATGTAGATTCTGCACCAAAAAACAGACATTTGCAGCCAGAAAAGTTATTTTTAAAAAATGTACCAAAACTATAATGTATATTTCTGATTAATTAAACATTAACTTGATTAAAAAATTGTGATTTTCTTTCAAAAATAGGAAGATTTGTCAGTGATCCTAAACTTTTGAACGGCAGTTTATTTATATTTACCTGTGAATGAAATGAAACATCAGAAAAGGAGCTTATCCTGAAACATTGATGGCCTCAGAGCAAACGTTCAGTTAAATATGTACTGCTGTCACACCAAGTAAAACTAAGTTGAATGCTTTTGGATTAAAGTCACGGAAATGTTTGAAGTTACTTTGTGGAAATCCAAACCGTGTGCAGAGGATCCGCTGTATTTATTGGGTGGTGTTGAAATTGCTCTAGAGAAAACATCAATTACAGCAGATTGCTCTGGTGACTTTTGAGTTAACTACAGGCGGTTTGGCTGCAGCATCCATGTGACGCATGTGGAGAGAGCCCTGACACAGTCCAGATCTCGGCTGATCCTTCCCCACTGAATAAGCAAAAGTCTTTGGGGACAAGAAGATTGATGCTGCTCTTAGTGAACTCTGGGATATCCCTGTCCTAAGCTGGGCATGATTTGGGGGTTTGTGGGTAATGAGGGAAACCACTTCCCTTGCTTGTTAAACAAGATCATTTAAATGCATTATGTGCTGGAATCTGGAAAGGCTTTGGTATGTCATTGCTTGCATCTGTTGCGGGGCGTTTATGGGTTTCTTTGCTTTTGATTATTTCAATATACAGAAATTCTGTTTCAATTATTGAGCAGTAAAAGGAGGAAGGATACATATTTTAAAAGATCACAACCATGGAAAGGTGCTGTGACGAGGAAATGACATCAAACAAGTCAAGACATGTTTTTGATGATTTTTTAGGCCAGAACGGTAAACAGTAAAGAAGCCTGACATTTCAGAGGTACTTCAAAGTCTCTGTCTTCAAACATGTTATAAACATCCCATGATCTGGGCCACGAACTGAAAAAAAAAAATCATCACATGATTTCCAGGTTACACTCAGTGGATTACTGGGAGAAGAGGTCTTGGGAAGTGGCCTCAAAGGATTTTATTAAATGATGAAGCCTTGACCCACATTTAAGGGTCAAGGGCTTCACAGTCCCCAGATTTGTTTATACACACATGCACACACTCACATATAATGTCCTTGATTGTCACCCTTAAATTATGCACTAATTTTGAATAAAACTCTTGTATTGATATCTGCGTGATTATTATATACATGTATACAGTATTTAGATGCAAGTTACAGAAAACACATTTCAAACAGCAGCAGGAACAAACCGTTAAGCTCGGAGGCGCACATTTGACCACTTTAAATGAAAGTATATGTAAACGTGTATATGTGAGATTCAGGCTTCCAGCTTCAAAACTCTTCCATTCATATGTATTTATATATGTATATACACACATTTAAGACTGTTTTTTAGCTCAACTTATAAAATTCATGGCCATTGATGGCGAGTTGAAAGCTTAACCAGGTTAAACTTTGACCAACTAAGGACTCAGATTTGGTAATGTTGAAGTGGTACCCATTTGAAAATTGATCATAGAGAAGAAATTAATAATTGCTGTTTTATGCCGGGCTGTCACTGAGTGTTTCATATGTCAGAAAAGAGCAGTAAGAGAAAAATCCTAGAGTAAGATTTGCCCCACTTTCATATTTCGTACCAAGCCTCTTCCAACTGTAGGGAGAAGGGTGTACCTAGGGTTTTCAGGACCGCATTCTCAGGACCCAGGCTTTTTTAACACAGCGCCCCCTACTGGTTGGTTACTAGTTTGTTTTGTTACTTTCTGAAGACTTTACAAGGCACATTGCACACGTGAGTAGTAAGAGTAAAAACATGATCGAAGCACTGTTACAACTTAAACAACTAGGTAATTTATCAGATAAATCTTAAAATATAAAAACTAAACCAATAAATTTCATTAGTAACATTTATTTAAAAAAAAAAACTATAAACGGCACCCAGCAGCAAGAAGGCACTGTCTCAAAAAACAAGTCCTGAAAATGTCCTGAGAACGTGGTTAGTCCTCCAGGCAGTAGGGGCGCTGTGTTAAAAAAGCCAGGGGCCTGAGAACGCGGTCCTGAGAATGTTGTTGGTGGTCTCCGGGTCTGCAGGTTTATACTACTGACTGTAGGTGTCAGATATACTATAGTATTGAGTATTGGGTAGCAACAATTCCTTATAAACATCATGGACATGCCTGGTAAAATTTAATGCCAGAGATGTTGCTGGTGACACCTAGAAAAACACACTTTTTGACCTAACATAACTGATCAACTGGTTCTGACTTTTTATATCAGCTTTGTGTCATAATGTTTATTATTGTAAAGCACTGCATAACAGCGCAAAGCCGGTGTTTGTGGCCATATTGAGCAAGTAATTAACTGTTGGATCACATGTTTGTCCTCAGGCATGCTCAGTATATAGTGTTATATATGTCTATGGAACACGACAGCTTTGAAATATTTTATTAGAATGAGTAATGTTGTTTTTTATATATGAAGTGTACTCCAAACTGTTTTCTTTTTGCTGTCTTGCAAAGTTCTTTTTATCTTAAAATAACTATTCTGTCTCTCTAAAGCTCAGAAAAAACATAGTAAACATAGTAAAAACATAGTAAATTACAGAACTTTTGGAAATGTTTCAAATTCTCTGTGAGTATAAACTTTTAAATACTTCATAAAATGTTTATAACATGGGATGGGCAGCTGTAATGCATTTTTACCGTTAGTTCATCTATCATATTTCTTTTTTTTTTTTTTGGACAAAGAGTAATTTGCAATGAATTCCAATATATTTTTTATGAGTTTTTAAGTTTTATGACGACAGCTGTTCAATACCAAACAGGAAAATTAATGTATAGTTACTTCTGGTTGATCACAATTACACGTGACTGTGGTTGGTCTGTATTTTAGCTCAAATTAGCAACTTTTTTTTCCCTTTTTCCTTAAATGTCAGTTCATGTTATAGACATCTCTGTGGGCTTTCACGTTTTTTTGTAACTACTATTTAAAAAAAAATAAGAAAAGAGTCACAAACTCTCCAAGAATCTTCTGTGACACACTGCGGTCTATAAAATTGGCAGTGTGGCAGAAAGTACATTCTTGGACAACCTCTGCTTTGGTTCTGCCCAATGCAACAGAACCCTGGAACCAAGTTCAAGCTGCTGGTCTGGCACACAGTGGAGGAAAAAAGTGGGTTAATGTGATTAAAGTTGGGTCTGAATAGAGACTTCCCTGTTAGACATCCAAAGGAGGAGGATTAGATTTGTCATATGCACAGAGGAGCCCTTACTGTGGTTGTGCACACTTCACTGCTCCGGAGGAATCCGTCAAGCGAGCGTCGCTGCTGTTTGGGATGTGCTGTGGACACAGTAAGATGAAGGCAGTGTCCGTTGGAGAGGTACTGGGCTCCATTCCCAGAGGTAACAGTCCTCTGCTGAAGGAAACCACCAAAATGCTTGTATTGGAGGATGTAATATCATCTGTGTGGGGCAGTGGCTGAGACTCATTATGTATGCATGTTAACACAGAATGGCTATGACACTGCTTTCTCTCCGGCCTCTCCTTTTCAATTCCCCATCATTTGATAGTCCCCTTATTAGGTCAGCTGAAAAAGGAAAATTAGCACAATTCCCTCAGGCTGGGATTTATCCCACATCTCTTCCAATGATCTCCCTGAGCTCCTGGAGATAATTGCAGTGTACAGTGAAGAGACAGTAGCTCCCACCACCGAACTGCCGCTGATGCTCTGCGTTCATGTCTCCATTTCGTAGCTATTCATCCAAACTTAGAAACTTAAGGAACCGAGAGAGTAACTATGGGATCAACATCCCATCTCTCCTTCTTAATCCAGCTCAGAGGCAGCAGCATCCCTTAAGCCTGGTTCCGTTAAGTACTTCGGTTCTCCACCAAGAGTTTGGAGTTAGAGGAAAGTTTTGCATGTGTTGTCATTTATAGAGCTATCATCTTTAATAACAGGGAGGGATTAGCGGCGTTGCCTTTTCATCCTATAATCCGCACCCGTCAAAATCCTCAACTTTATCAGCTTGCCTCTCTGCTGGACCCGCTGATCTGCCGGGGGAGCCAGAAACTGACCTCAAAAGAGACGCTGTCCTGTGAAATCTCCGACAGGTGACAGCAGTAATTCATGGCGCAGGAGAGAGCAGTTAGTCTAATGTGGCCATGGGAGATGAGCCTGTTGGCTCATACAAGGTTGTTGTCAGGGGAGATTAAAGGACTTCATAAATATGTCTCTCCATTTTGCAGTGCTGTACATCACACGGTCGCATTAATCATCACCATCCATCCATAGCATAGCAACTGCATCTGAGGATGAAAGCCGAGCAACTTCTCTGCTCTGCTGCTATACATTGCATTGCAGATTTGTCACATGTGATTCATTTCAGACGTGGAAATAACAGCATATATCCTCTCTTCTTCTTCATACAGAGAAATCTAAAGAGTTCAGAGTCAGAGAAGCTAAAGCTGAAACTTTTGAGGCTTCATTAACAGCTGTTCAAAGTGAAGACCAGAGCCAAAACTGAAAAAAAAAATCCTTAATAAAGCAAATTCTTACAACTCCAGTCAGATCATCTGTCACATGCAAGGCTCTCCTCATTAACATGATATGGATTCCCTTCCAGCCTGTCCCCAGGATTGATGTTTCACTTGCGTTCACAAGCGTCCCTTCTGAACTGTAGAAATGGAAACTGAAAGGATTTGATGCTCTTAAGACGACGGGACTAATTGTGATCAGACTTTGGGAAGTGTTAGCGTGCTTTTTCTGGAACTATGCACTCATAGACGTTCATTCGTTCAATCCTGAGCTGATTGTAATTTTTGTGCATTGTACCATATTTGGTACACTGTCATTAACATCCTACATGTGAGATTTGACCTAAGCAAATGTGCTGGCTGTCTTTTTCATGTGTTTGGAGAAAGGAGCATCTTCTCTGCACACAGAAACACGGATTTAGGTTTATTGAGGTTTATAGACAAACAAAAACTGGAGATATCATTTGTTCTGCAGCTTCAGGTGAAACCGTTTTAAATGCTACTAGAATGCTGGGTCATCAGAGTTTTCCTTTCAGCTGCTTTGAACTTAGATTGTGAATATCTTGTAAAAAAAAAAAAAAAGACATTTTCTCCATACACATCAACTTCAGAAGTATGATCATGAAAAACTCTTCATCTTCATGTTTTAATTCCTTCTTTGATTAATTCTGAAGAATGTTTAAAGATAATTATGTAACCGCCACACTTCATGTTCCTTTTTAAAAATTCCACAGCTGTGCTCTTCGTAAACTTTGCAGTTACAGGATCAGCTTTGCTGATGTAGGAACTATATCATCATCGAAATAGTCAACACACTGCTGCATTTCTCTGTTTGTTCTCCAGAAAATACAATTCTAGCCTCGGTCTCAAGTCTCATGTGATTTAAATTTTGTTTACACATGAGCAAATATAAAACAACAAAATAAATTGGATGAGCTGATTACATGCAAGGAAATATCCTCTTTTAGGAGACAAATCTATTTAGATAAATCTTAATATTTTAGCAAATTGGACCTAACTTAAAAATGTTTGTGGATATAATAATGTGTGCAAAATAAGTTTTCGTCTAACTGGATTGCATCTGCTATTCAGGCTAAGTACTCAGTGTGAAACATTTTATGACTTGAAAATGCAACATAGGAGTTTCTGGTAGAATAGATTTGTGGGAATTTATAACACCTATTATTTTTTTAGATTAAGAAAAAAAAACTTTTATAGCAGATGACTGTTGTTTTGGAGCTGTTGTGAACAGAAGAGCTAGACCCTCTTACAAAGGACATGAATGGTTAGCAGTCCACACTGGTAGACTGAATGAGTGAATGAGGACTAAAAGCTTTTGAAATACTTCACTGATAAATGTACACATTTCATTATCATAATTTGCATGATTAAAACCAGTACAGGATGCTGACATAGTCCCAAAGTGAAATGACTTTAGGGATTGAAGGGAGGAAACTGTTAGATAAGGGTCATGTGATGGTCTGTGAACCTGAACTGCTCTCCATCCATCCTTTTATCTTCTCACCCTGCTGTTCTAAAGCTCCACTGCACCTCCTATGGCTTTATATTCTGCTCAGGGCACCTTTCATTTGTTCTCTTCAAGTAAAAATCTGCAACTGTTCTTCTAAAATTTATTGTAATGGGGATGTTTGAGTGCTTCCAGATTTGCTGCTGGACACCTGAAGCATGAAACAGTTTTTAATTCTTTGATGTCCTGGCAAGCACATTCTTTTGTATTTGAGTGCATTAGGTAATTGGAGATATATGAAGAGAAGAGGAGACCGTTTTGAGGTTTATGGTTCTGCTCCTATGGAAAAGGGCTTTATTTTCAGCATGAGGAACTGCTACTGTGCGCATGGCAGACTCTGTGAGCGGACGGTGACAGTTTAATCCTCTTATGGGAACATTTTAGTAACTTTAAACCACTCGACCCAACAAAAAACATGTAGTCGGGCTTGTTTTGGAGATGTTAGTATGGTTGAGTCACTGTTTTACTGTAAAACGGGAAGCCATTCCTGATGGTTTATGTATAACAGTAAAGTCTTGGCCATTTTAAAAGGATATCTATCTATGCTAAAGAACATATAAAAACTCCATTTGGGCACAAATTCATTTAAGTTCACTTGAACAGTTTATTTATGGTGTATGATACCAGCGTTTCTGCGCTCAAAAGGATCCATCAGGTTCAGCAGGAAGTCAAAGTCCGACCAACATCTGACGGGAGTCCCGGGGTACCTGTCTGATGACGGCCCGGCTTGTGTGAACGCACACATGCCCCAAAAAAGAAATGGATTTTGAGTTAGTAAAAGAAATTGCCAAACAGCAGGAGGCATTAGCTCTTCTCCTCCTTCTCTGCACAATAACCGTCTTGGAGAAGTGGCGATAAAAGCCACAGAGCAAACCGCCAACCAGCTGTGATGCAGCCACCACTCCTGCAGCTGAACTGTTGCATTCACGATGGAGCGATGACCTTCACATTCACGCCGCGATGGCTCTCTTTTATGTGGTCTGCGTGTCTTCCGTTCCTCTCCTTATCTGCAGCGTGACACCCTTTCCCCGTACCTTGTGGATGTGTCAGCACTGTAAAACAGTGAGCTGCATTGTGCAGTGCAGCTCTGTGCTGTCATCGAGAAACCACACGGAATTCCCCGGTGTTTTGGAAAATGTCACATCTGAAAAGGGAAAGCTGGACTTTTCCTCCTCTGCAGGCTTCTGTTTGGAGAAGCTGTTGTGGCTGTTTTTGGTCCACGAAGCAGAAGATGTGATTTGTATTTTTGTCAACCAGTGATCAGCAGCCGACCTAATTACACACTAATCAATCACATCTATGAGTCTGACCCTGGCTGGGAGTGGCCGCTCTCCCCCCTGAATTTGTTGCATCTGTTTGAGGGTAAATCCACAACCACACTTGTTTGACTTCACACACCAAACTTTTTTGTTGTTGTTTTCTATTATTTTTTCCCAAGAAACCTTTCTGCCACATTGGTGCTGTGGTCTGGCAGGAGACAGAGAACTATTCTGGTCGTCTTTGAAGAGGCAAACTTCTTCCACAGGAAAAACAGTTTAAGGAAATGCATAAGTGCTGTACAGTCGACACAAACTTGTTTTTGTTGTGGAGTGCTGCTGAATCCTTAACACATCAGTTATTACCAGGTGTGTTTAAAGGAAGTAAAAAGTTACCATGAACTGGGAAGTAAAGAAGATTTTGCCACACAGTAGAAATTGCAAGAAAAAAAATTCCATGAAGTTGAGAAAGGTAGAGCAGAGGTCGTCTTCGATGTATGGTGGCCCTCAAGTGAAAATAACTCGACACATAAACATTTTAGAAACTGACGATTGAAAACACCAAAAAAAAATATTTGAAAGAAATTATGAATGAAACATAAACAAAAGTGAAATAACTCCCAATAAAACACAATAAACAACTGGAAAGGACATCACTGATGGGATGATGACATTCAATCAGCAAGGTCCCCAAAGTCCCTACCGTTTTCAGTTTTTGTAAAAAAAAGAAAAAAAATGTGGAAAACAAAAGTAAATTCCAGAAATGAAAATTACATTTTAAAAAACAAAACAAATAAAGTTTTACTGAGCTGTAGAAAAAAAAAATCCCCCCCTTCTTTAATTTTCTTTACATTTTTGATAAACTTGAGTCAGTCAAATCAAACACATTTTTTTCCATTAAGTTAAAAACATTAACAAATCTTCTGAAACATATGTCGTGTTTCAAACCTTTTTGTTCCTAATGATCAATAGCTTAAAAAGTTACTAAGATATTCAGACTGGAAAAGTCTGTCGGCCTGGACTGAGTCTACTTAATTAGGTCCAGATCCAGTCCTGAACTTTGCGTGAGGCCTGTTTTCAGAATGCCTTCAACCAGACAATCTGCTCCTCGACTGAAAAAACTGAACCAAAACAGCCACTGTAGCCGGTAGTCACGGGATGTAAACAGTGTAGGAATAACACAACAGATGAGCCGCGGATAAATTT
>NC_050515.1:565984-605786 GCF_002922805.2 Oryzias melastigma | reverse complement strand
AAACTTGAGTCAGTCAAATCAAACACATTTTTTTCCATTAAGTTAAAAACACTAACAAATCTTCTGAAACATATGTCGTGTTTCAAACCTGTTTGTTCCTAATGATCAATAGCTTAAAAAGTTACTAAGATATTCAGACTGGAAAAGTCTGTTGGCCTGGACTGAGTCTGCTTAATTAGGTCCAGATCCAGTCCTGAACTTTGCGTTAGGTCTGTTTTCAGAATGCCTTCAACCAGACAATCTGCTCCTCGACTGAAAAAACTGAACCAAAACAGCCACTGTAGCCGGTAGTCACGGGATGTAAACAGTGTAGGAATAACACAACAGATGAGCCGCGGATAAATTTAAAGCAACAACTCCAAACGTTTCAGAATGTTTGTTCTAACACCGCTAAAAAATGCTCCTTAAATGCTTTCCTGTGACTGTAATGCTGCACGCTGCTGTGACATCATCCTAAAAGCTCTATCATAGTTCCTTCACAGAATTCTCTTAAGAACAATCCCATAGCACAGGGGTGTCCAAAGTCAGGCCTCGAGGGCCGGCCTCCTGCTGGTGCTCCAGAAATCCAGCCTTATCTGGTGATGATTACCTGGATCAGGTGTGTTAGGCCAATAAGGAGCTTCAATGGGGGGTTGGTTGGAAAGCATGTAGGACAGTGGCCCTCGAGGCCTGGATTGGACACCACTGCCTTATGATTATGCATAGGAACTCATTAAAATGTAGATGGATGAATTCGGGCTGATTAAAACAACTTTTAACGTTATCCACGTTTGTTTTGACCCTTGACCGTAACTCCTGGCCATTGAATGACGAGATCTTTAGTCACATGGTTTTGTTTACAAGGTTTGGTCAGAAACAGAATCTGTTTGAATCCAAACCAAATGTAATCTTCAGGACTTGATCCGGAACAAATAAGTGGACATTTTCAGTCTGGATATACTATACGAAAATGTGGTAACGGGACAGAGCTGCAGCACTTTCATCAGGAAGATTGAACCTCAATTCCAGTATTAATGACTCCTTTATAACAATTAAAAAATCCTAAACATCTGACATTGGGGAAACACAAACAGCTCTATTGAGACGTTCCAAATAAAAGTTTGGCGTTTGTAACGGTCCCACAACAATAAAAACATTCTTCATTTCAAAGTCAGATGAAAAGAAAGTAGCTGGGTTTCTCTAAGCCGCCTGTAACCTCTGGATTTAATTGTGTCCATGACATTGTTCTCTTTGGCTTTTATTAGAGGATCCGGGGGCTGACAGCAGTGGCATTTCCCAAAATACTTGAAACTGTGAACCATCTGTTTTTGAAATGTTATGGCTGCTGAAAACTCACAGCAAGGAAACTATGTGAAAACAATGACAGCGTTCAATTCATAAAACATTCCTGTTTTGTTCATGAGGATGATGGGAGAAGCAGTTTCTGTGTTTCTAATCTCACATTTCTACATTTGTTGAACCACAAGGAGCCAAAATCTGTGAAGTTTTCCTTTAGTTTCACTGTTTTCCAGCTCCACTTTCAGCTGCACTCATTTTGTGACATTTCTGTAATTAAGTCCAAATGCTCTGTTCTGTTATTGGCTTTGTCTGCATTTAATTCTGCACCATTAAAAGGAGCTGCACTTTGTCACACCTACAGAAGCCAATCGTCACAGCAGCGATGAAAGAAACGTCTATGAGCAGCGAGGATGTTTCTCCTGCTGTTTTACATTTTTAAAGAGATTCAAAGACAGTTCCAGCTGCAGAAAAGGCTGTCAGACCCAAAAGCGACGTTGCCCTGTGCAGAACGACGCTGGCAGAGCCACTTAGCAAAGTGTTAGTCAAAGCAAACACAGCCCTTTTGGGATCTTGGGCAATGAAACCCTGTCAAACACGCATGAGCAACAGCTTAACATTTCCAAAACTGACACGTGCAAAAAATACAACTCCACCGTTACCTGATATTCT
Organism: Oryzias melastigma; assembly: GCF_002922805.2. Taxonomy (NCBI): domain Eukaryota; kingdom Metazoa; phylum Chordata; class Actinopteri; order Beloniformes; family Adrianichthyidae; genus Oryzias; species Oryzias melastigma. Next base: position 603,839 of record NC_050515.1, on the reverse strand, counting down.
GCACCTTTGTGTCACAGGCTTCACCAGATGGGGATTTTTTTCCCGTGACCTGTAGAAAGCGGCATTCGTGTGTGATCACATGAAGAAAACACAAGCTTGTTTTTGTTTTTCGAACCTATTTCCTCATGTTTTGACTGGATTTACCACATGCCAGAGAAGGAGTGAGCTCATGTTTTTTGCATAAATGAACTCATCGTGGGAGCAAAAGGTAAAAAAAAATGATCCAAGTTTACCCCCACATAGCTTTCCTTTTATTCTCCATCTGCTCGCCTCAAACATGACTTTCAGCATCCAACGGGGCAGGAAAACACTATAAAAGAACTTTATTTTGTAACAAGGCTATGGGGTTTCACAGCAGATCTGAGAAATACTAGATTTCAGGGGTTACAGGATTAAAAAAAACTTCACTTCAAGCCTGTCCCTCAGAATGAAATACATTTGTTTTCCTAAAAAGAACAGTCACATAAAACTTTCCAGCCTCTTAAAACTGTCTCGTCTTTTCTTGACTGTGGGCAGTTATACTCCACTGGGCAAAGTTATTTCGTGTTTTTGGTCCAAGTCTTGGTAACGGTGCCAAAATCGTCCCGTTTTTGGAGGACAACCTTCTTATTCTTCACTTTGGCACTTCTCTGTGAAAAGCAAAGCTCTTTCCTGTTCTGTGCTGCCTAATCGTTTGCAGTCGTGAGGACACTAAATGATTGTCGGCCCATCGTAGTGGACTCACTCTTCCACTCCCACACCAGGACTGTCCCGTATCTCGAGGTCTGAGCACTTCAGCTTGAATTTGGTGCAACCGTTAAACTACTCTGAAGTAATTATGAGTCATCCAATGAAGAGTGGGATCGCCTTGTTGTCAGTGGAGCAGAAATTCACGCCACATGAAGGTGATTTCAGGAGACACCAGGGTCCGTGTGCACGACACAGGCGACGTTGCTACCCAGACCTCACCCACCAACCCTCCACGCTCAGGACTTAATATTCAGGCGTGGATACATGCACAGGCGGGTAGAAGCGCTGCATTATCTCAGAGTCTGCGAAGCATGAAGATTTAGATCAACATCGCATTAAGGGAACTCGCTCATCCCTCACCACCACAACAAGGACAATGGACAGATTCTGAAACAAACTTTATACTTATATTAGCTATTTAAAGACCAACTCCTATAAAAAAATGTTTTTGGTGTTTTAACATATTCTTCTAGCATGAAGGACAAAAATAAAATAATTTAAGATTTAAACAGTATATTTTATTCAAATCATGATAGACCAGGAGCACATAAAAACCCACAATTTGAAAAAGCTCCCTTCTTCACACCAATTTGGATGCATCCACTTTAGAAAAATACTTTTTTTTCCTCATCTTAGTTACCATCTGGCTCTGATATTGCTCACCATTTTTTTTGCTATGCTAATCGCTAATGTTAGCTTGGTCTTATGAGGTGGTATAAGCTTGATGGGAAATGAATCACTTCCACGCCAACAGTCCTCCCAGCTAGCAAGGCCAAGTGGCCCCATATGGTGTAAAAACAGGCAGAAATGTCAGGGGCCTCTGGTCACATGCAAGATGGTGCCAGAAAAAATATCTAGCCAGAAGCGAAAATTTCGCAACTTGAGCTAGTTGCATAAGCAGAAATTTCCTAGACTTCATTAAACCCTTTTAAAAATTGTACTTAGAAAACTTTTCAGAACTATAAGATTTTAGCCTTTTTAATATAAATAAGCTGTAACAGTCTGGCAGTTTAGTGTACGAGCTTTAAATGGGACAGAGAACGTTATTCGTTTTATTTCTTTAAGGTCTATATTAACAAATGTTCAAATTTGTATAACTACACCTGTTTACATGTGGAGAAAAAGCCACCAAAATTCATTTTTTTCTTGGTGAATCAGCTGATCATGTAAGCAGTTATGGTATGTCAAAGGGAAAAACAGTCGAAAGCTTAAAACGGGGGGTTCTGGTCCAGGACTTCAGGTGGAAATTATGTTTTATGTTTTTTTCAGTTGAGTAGCATAGCGAGCCAGCCCACTGAGTGCCCACCTAAGCCAACGTGCAAACACAGGTGGGGCCACCACAGAAACTGTCGACAAACCCAATTGGGGCCCACATTTTATACCAACTTTTGAACCGTGTGGGGCCTTTTGGCCTTGCTGGTGAATTTCTAATGAGCTACTGCCACTCTGCTGAAAATATGACTTAACCTCCTTAGGCTTTGTGTGCACATATGGGGACAACTATGCTATAAAAAACTCACTCCAAAGGAAAGCCCAGGTTTTAAGAGGTTAAAAAATAAGACATGCTTTTTGATTTTGGCAAAAAAATAATTAAAAGACCACTGGGAATGATTTTACAATAGAAAAAGAATATACTTTGAGTGGAACTTTAAAAAGCATGCAACTGCAACGTTTAAAAAACTGGTGTTTTCACAGAGTTCACAGCTCTGGAAATGATAAAGGTTTTCTCACGTTACGTGGGAACTGTGACTTGGCTGCAGATCAGTCAGGATGTTAAGATTAAACGGCTAAAATGGAGGGCAAAAAAGTGAAGATAATGACAGGAGGAGCAACATGGAGGGCTGGAAAACAGAAAGCCACCAGGGAAGATCCACTCACCGCACATCATTTCCACGTTCCTGCTCCACGACTCACACCCGCTGCACACGACACAGCTGCACGCATCAGGAAATCTGCGGCTCACTGGAATGGGCCGAGAGCTAGAGACCCATAAAGTGCATGTTAATGTCATTACACGGTGTCCAAAATTAACATTTGTCAAAATGTCACCACTTATCCTCTGTCATTTTTGGCAGCTGCTGCCGTCTTTGAAAACTTTGGGAAATATACACAACGTTCTGCGCGCAAAACCACATAAAGAAAACTATCTAGTGATGAAGGGGTTGTGGAAAATGTTGCAGCTTCAAATATTTCCAAGAGGTTTTGAATGACTTAACTTTTATCAAGCTTTTCCAAAAGATCCCTTCCACTCCTATAGAAGAGAGTCAAGTAGTGTAAAGCCGGTTTTGGGCATAAAGAGCACAAATACGCAATGTAGAACTTTTACCTTTCTTTTTTTTCCTTAAAGTTCATTCATAACCAAAACACAAATCCACTTCAAGATGTAGCACCTTTGCAAAGACAGGGAAATTAACAGAAAACTTTTAGCAGGTTGTTAAAGACAGCTGGTCTGCTGGACATGCAGACATTTTCCATGCTGGTGTTCATGGTAAATGAAGGTAAATTCACACCCACTTGGTTCAATTCACAGTTCATTTCCCATATTATCCCTGACCAAGTGTGCAGGTGTGAAACGTGAACTTTGGTCCAGATCCCACAAGTGGACTGGGAACCGTCTGAAGAGGTGGTCTCTGTCCAGTCTCAAAAGGCGTACAGTTTGCTGATCGTGTGAATTCTATGCCAATGGCAAACATCATTAGCCTTTGTGGAAATAATAAGGTACTGTAACCAGGAGCGGAGTTCTAAAATGGTTTAGGAAGATACACTAAATCACATGAGCTGTGGACTAACCTGGACCAATGAGCCTCCTTGATATATGGACAGACACATATCACATAGCTGCTTAATGAAAACATGAAAAAGCAGATGTAGGTACCATATGTGTTCAGCCTTCCAGATTGGTACAGGGGCTTGCGACTTGATGACGTATAAGATTGCCAATGGTCTGGACCATTGGACCATTGATATAGACACTGGATTGGCCATCACATGACATAAGACGTATCACACATGTGGCAATACCATGCATGAGTCTTGAAGAGGTCTGAACAAGTATTCAAAGTGTCATAAAAGGGGATGCAATGTTTTGTAATCAACTGCAAAAACCACGACAACATAATAATCCGATCAAGAGGAGGCCCAGCTAAGATATGCTGCGCTAACTTTCTACGCAGTGACATAAGCACTGAAGAGAGCAGTCGTTAGGGAAGTAGCTGTCAAAAATATAATTATGAGGGAAGAGAACTTTGGGTCACAAAAGGAAACATAAAATGAAAGCAAAAATATGTGGAGCCTGAACGGATCTCAGCACTAAGGAGTTTGTTTACGTGGTGTTAGCATAGTGTGAAGTCGTAAGCCCCCATGCGGATCTGGCAGGCTGAACACATGTGGTACCTACAGCGGGTTATGAGCTACTGAAAGTGCCAGTGAGTGGTCAAGTCATTTGTCAATAGGAGAATGGAAGTTCTGGTGAAGACAAATCCCCGTGGTTTCACACGAGACACTCAAAACAAGGTTAGCTGTGAATCTTGTGGAGGATACCAACAGTCCAGCAGATAATTCTTCACCATGTCACGTTACTGTGGTGAGACTACAAATGTTGATCAAAAATGAAAGGTAAGAGATTCTTTTGTGTCAATAAACAAAGAGAATTGTGTGCTGCTCTGGAATATTCTAAATGGCTGAATGCACCGGATCAGGTAATCATCCGTGAGAAGAGCAAGGATATCTGGGAAACATGCAGACACACTAACGTGTAAGTTCTTTCTGACTTACTGTGACAATCTTCTGGAGAGCCATAAAAGAGGATGTCTTGTTCCCTGTTTACCAGAGTGAGGCAGTGGTCTGAGTGGTGCTGGGTTCATGCCACAGACCGTAGCAAACAATGGCCAGAGTGAAATCACCCATCACCCATAGAAAATGCCTTAACTTTCTGGCTCGCCAATTTAAAATCCGTCAACAGTGATTGGTCCAAGTCAGTCTGAGTCACATTTTTAGGTAAACTAGTCACCAATCATGGGTGAGGTTGTTCAAAGTCCACACCCCGTCCACTGGAGAGAAACTGTATATCAAACGTTGGAGGTGGGGCCAATGAGCACCACATGCTTTTACTGAGGCATCTGATTGGTCAGTTTATAAGTTGAATAACTTGTGATAAATAATACATATATGTACAAAAAAATTGGATTACAAAAAGGTTAAGAAGGACGTGTCAGACTTGTTATACAAATAGAATATCTGAGTAATAACTGTCTATTTCTCTATAGAAGTCTATGGGAGTTTGGCTTCTCTGAGTCATTAGCTACTTCATGTTTGGAAGTGATTCTACAGTCTATGGTTTGTATTCCACATATATTCCAAGGGGGATATCCACATTCATGCAAATAAATGTCACATTAAGGGGAGCCAAGAAGATAAACCAGAGCTTTTCCTGTTGTAAATCCCCCCTGGCCCCATCACAGGATGGTTGGGTGTGGTTGTAGCCTACTGGAGTTTTGGTCCTCTTTGGAACTAATGAAAGGGCAGCCTGGTAAACATGGGACAAATTGTGTCTGAGTTCTTCCACTCTGTTGAGAGATGGGTTATTAATATGTCCTTGTATTGCTTCTCTGAACTCCCGAAAATGTTGTGTGTTTCCTTTTTTCAAATGAAAGAGACATAACAGCTGACATTTAACTTTTATCCTCCAGCACCTTTTCCCTGATGTTATATTTAAGTCCATATTTAACCTAAAAGTCCAGTGTCACTTCATGAGCAGCAGCTCAGATACTTTATTTAATATAAACCTTTGTGTTATCTGGTTTCCCTATTGATCCCTCAGTGTCAGAGTAACAGAAGAGTAAGCAGCTTTCTAATGCTGCTTCATCACTCAGAAATATACTCCTTATCTCCCCGTGGAGGAGGAGCTGCAGTTCTAGTATCCAGGACTGAAAGAGAATCACAGCTGCAATATTCATTTAGCTTCAGCAGATCCTGTCAGCAGTGCACGCATGGGTCAGGAAGGCAGAAACACCAAACCGAATCCTGAGCTCAGCATTACACTTTCACATTATAACAGACATCAGCCAGACAGCGCAGAACAAAAATAACACGGGGAATACTTCTTGTTTAAAGGTAATATTTGGTTCTATGATTTTACATAAACATGTATTTTTAGACATTTCAGTTTAGTTCTGTTTACTTTTTAAAATGTTGATTCCCAAACCATTCATGTCTCATGATGATTTCAGAAAAACAAAAGCACAGCAGAAGAGCCGTCATTCAGACAGTTCCTGCAGTAGACGGTGAAGCTCAACGTACTGATCTCATGAACCCATGGAGACGTGTTCACCAAAGCTTGTGTAGAGCTCTTCAAAATAAATAAACATGATCTCTTAATATCATCTATGTTTTCCATGAACTGTAAATGAGATATAAAATCCATTCTTCCAAGTAACAATGACGCTAAAAACTCTAAAGCTCCTCCCACACGCATCCAGTAGGAACATCAAGTTTATAAAACACTTTGTTGGACAAGCTTCAAGAAGAAAATTTGACGTTTGTTAAAAGACAGGCGGCAGACATGAGTTTAACATGTGAACTGCAGAACGACCATTTGTGAACAATGTTCTTCTAAGAGTATAAGTATAGGAAAGTAAATGTGATTAGTACAAATGAGGAAATGAATATTTTGAGACAATAGCAGAAAATCGTTAAATATGTTATCAGTAAACAGTATGTTATGTAAAATGAGTGCAATAGATTAGATGTATACAATGAGAATAATACATGTGTAAGCTGTACGGAGAAAGGATAATGTATGGAAAAAGTTATGCACACTAATGATATCTAGTATCAGCGTGTGTTCAGTTGTATGATCAGATAGAGACAGAGTTCAGCAAATACACAGCTGTGATCTACTTGTCTTAGAGGATCCTGTATGGCTCTCCCAATGGCAGGAGGGTAAAGAGTCTTTGGGCGGAATGACAAAGGTTTTATTTTTAATAATTAATATGTTATAAAAGTCAAATGCTTTGTGCTATTTTACTAAGAATCTTACCCTGCAGAAGACGGCATTCAAATCTGTTGGAACTTTTTACATTTTAAAAGAATGTATTGAAACATGTCAGTTACTGCCAGTCTATGTTATCGGCTTTGTTGAAAGACCGGCTCATGCAGCACATTGATGCTTATTTGTAAAAATATTGATTGTAATTCACCTCAATAATGTGCAAACAGCTTTGTCTCTACAAATCATGAGCAACTTTTCAAAGTTTTTCTTTACTTTGTTGCTAGCTTGTAGCTAAAAATCTTCTAACATCTATAGGAGGCTGACAAAAGAAAAAACAAGAATATTTTTTCAAAGAGTGAGGTTGCACGCTTGTTTCCATTTTATCTGTTCATGTTGTGACATTGCAGTAAAACTTAATGATTAGTTTCTGCTGCTTGAAAAGTTCAGGGAGTCTGAAAACTGACAAAAAGTTAAACCTTTTTAAACAAAGATGTAATAATGTGAATATGTTTACATTTTTTGCTTTGCAAAAACTAGTTTTTCTGAAATAAAAAAGCTGCACTTTTCTGCTTTTTGAATTGTGGTTTAATCGTGGTGATGACTGGAAAATCTGCCTGAGAAAAGACAGTTAATAAATGAATTCAAAACATTCTGGAAAACACACACTCATACATAAAGCATGTTTAAATTTAGTAACATTTAAAGGCACTTAACATTCACATGCAGTAAAAACAGGAACAAATGTGTAGGAATACCCGTCAAAACTACACATAAAAAAACACATCTGGGATCTGAACCTCTTTCTCCAAGGCAGCCATGCTTGACATTCATCACAAATGACTTTTTCTCTTATTTTTCTTTCCAAGTTAGCTTCAGATTTATGCCCACAATTATCCATATACATTTAAAAATAAGCTGAGGGGTTGATTTGTGTTTTAACTGAGCAACAGTATTTCTTTCTACAGCTGAGAAATATTGCTGATGAGACTTTTATGGCGATTGAATGTGAGCACAAAACCCTCCTTTCTGTCTCTCAACACATTCAGTTCACCATCCAGGAGCAGATTTCTATCACTGTGACTCCAAAAGACACAGAAATTTAAATAAGGTCATTAAAATAAAGTGGATTCTGTCATCACTAGAGCAAAAAGTCCCTTTAAATGGAATGTAGTCTCTAAAACTCACATGGTTTTAATGTTATTGAGATTTAGAAACTTAAGTCTCAGATAACATTAAGAAACTTCTAAATATTTGACGCATTTCTGTCGGGTGGAATATGTTACTTAGAGAAAAGAGTCCTGCTTTTCCTAATTGCATTACATCATCTTCCTCCTGACTGAAAGCGTCTCTGTTTTTGCCTTGTTAGCGAGTTTGTCTTCATATTGAATAGTTGCTGCTCTGCTCTTCCTGCTGAGAAAAGGGCCTGCCTCACATATGTATGAATGTCTCGGCTGAACAAGAACTGACCTGCTGTGCTCTGATGTGGGGTTGGGAAGTGACCCACCCTCCTTCTTGCGCGACTCCCCCGCTGGTCACTCATGAATATGGCCCTAATTGAATTCACTGAAGACAAACGAGTGTTAATAGGGAGGATATCGATGGCCGCGGCCAACTTTTCACAGAACGGGCCTTTCGGAAGGGGGGGGGGCTCTTACCCAATGCTGGTTTGTCTTTCCCAGCAAGAGGAAGAGGGGGTCTGCGTTTAGGAGGCTCTAAGGCTGGGATCTACAGTCTCTTGTGCTCCTTTTCTTCAGGAGGAAGCAATAAAGCAATAAAAGCTTTGGTTGATGAGTCTCCTGTGTAGTGACTCTGCGTGCCTCTGTGAAGGCGAGCGGGGGGGCAGGTCATTCTAACAAACGCTGATAAGGCTTGTTCCTGTGAAGAGTTTCAGATTTAGTGTTTTATTATATTTATTTGGAAAAAAGGATTCCAATGCAGATGCCCAAACATGCAGCTCCTCGAATGACCACAAGGGGATGGCAGTCAGTAAAATAATTACCCAAATATGGTCACTACAGCAGAATCAAACCACTGTTCAAAAAGTGAGTTTTTCTTTCTGTGAGAAATTGTTTTAAGATTTGAACAGTAATGTACAGTTCAAAGTAATAAAAAGAATTATGTTAGGTTTTTCATGTACAAAGCAGACTAAATTATAACAGAATTGGTACAGGTGGGGAGAACCTCAGTCTAATGCCATTAAGTTGGAGGGAACTGGAGGAGAACCAGGAATTAAGTTTGGACTGGAAGTTTGTGAGGGAAGCAGGGGGAAGTTTGGAGTTGGGTTTGACTAATTGATAGAGTTGGGTGTCATCAGCATAACAGTAGAACTGAATGTTGAATTTGCGGAAGATGTCTTCAAGAGGTAGGGAGAAAAAAGGAGGGAGCCTAGCACAGAGCCTTGGGGCACACCAAAAGTTAGAGAGTTGTGTGCGGCCTGAAAGATAGGATTTGAAACAGTATGAATGTTGCGTTGGAAGTGATAACAAATTTTCACAAATCCTATCACTTTTAAAAATTTTTACTTGCTGACTGAAATACTTTTTTGTTAAAATATTGTTCAGTGATGCTACTTTTTGTCACTGTAAATGATTTGAACCAGGACCTTCTCGCTGGGAGGCGAGAACTCTAATCTCTACTCCACCATGTCTTAAACTATTTAATGAATTATACCTGTGTGTGATGTTGATGGACCGAACCAAAACTCTGCTTAGTTTTAACTAGCACTTTCCCTCCCACTGTGGTGCCAAATGTGTTAAAGAATCCATCAGGTACTGTAAAAGCAACTATTTGATGTTTATATTCAGAATTCAGTCATGATTTACACACTTTTTGCCTTAAAACTTAAGTTTAGACAAGATGGACAAAAAACTGGATATGAAGAGCGTCTGTAGTCAAATCACATGAATTCTATGTATTGGATACAATTTTTTTTAACTTGGTTGAAACATACCAATTTTGAACCACTAAAACAATCTAAAAGGGAACGATGATCCAACTCTATTTAAGTGGATTAGCTACCTAAAAGGTGAAGCCAAGAGTTGCTCAAAGACATTTCTTAAATAGGACTCTGCGACCCACTTTTACTGCTAAAACCAATGTTTACTGAACTTGTAAAATCCAAAAACTCTACCTGAGGACTAACCGAGACTGATGACGATGTACCTGTATCATGTTTTAGTGCCTTGCGTCTGCATGAAAATGTTCTGATCACGGTTTCCGTTTCTTTTTGCTCATGAAAGGCTCATGAGTTCTGGCGCTTTCGTCTTGGAAGGAGATTTGTGTTAAAGGATCAGCAGTCTTTCAGCTCATAAAAAGGAAATGTTGACTTTTGTTGTAAAAAGGAGAAAGCTTGACTTGGGGCAGATTGATGGACTTTTACCTCTCAGCTCTAAGTTTGCCAACAGAACCTAGTCCAACTTGTTCTTGATCCAGACCTTTTGAGATTCTTCTGTGGGCAGTTTTTTTTTTTTTCCTATAAATGCAACTTTTGATTTTCTTCATGTCCTCTGAATGGTTTGCATTGAGACTAAATCTTAACAGAATTCATCAACAAGCTGATGCTGTTGTCCTCAGATGGCCAACTGTCAGTTTGTTTGGATCATAAAGTTCAGGTGAGCTTTCACTTCCACTACAAAAAACTGTCCAAGTAAAAAGAATTGTGGTTTGGACCAAACACACCAATGTGAATGAAGGCAGATGTGAGCCGCCTAAAGAGTAGAACTAAAGCTACAGTGGAACAAAGCAGATGTTTGTTTTCCTGTGTTTGTCCTTCCTGTTTAGTACTTTCATTTATCTTTAAAATTGACCCCAATTGAGTCGCTTTTGTAACTACAAGACATCTCCGCCGTCGTTTTTCCATTGGAATTTAAGCAAACAAAGCCACCCAACATGCACACGGTCTTAAATTAATTTCTGCTAGTTAACATATCATGTGTCATAAAATCTAGTTTAGTCATTTACATGCTTAAAAAATACTACTATATTTTTTGGACCGCATGACAGAAAATAACGATACAAAACAGTCATTTAACGTGGTGTGACTACATCACCCAGAATGCCTTGAGGGACCAAGATTCGCTAATTAGTCAAAAGAAGTGATGGGAAGTGTGCTACATTTTTCTAGTCAACTGTGTTGTCATTCATGTGATCCTCTTTTGTCCAACCAGTTTTTGCAGAGAGTGCAACAAAACAGATCAAACAAACATATTTAACTCATTCACAATAATTCTTAACATTCTTCAGTTGTTTACTCATTTTTTTAGTTTTTCATGTTGAAGTACAGTACATATCACTTCCCCGGGGTTCTCACTATCATACCTGCAAATGATTCAGACATGCATCCAGCCATGCAGCTTCACAGTTTACCAAAGTCATACCAAAACATTTGAACAGGTTTTGAGTACAAATAGTCGGTTTCTGGTCAGCAAACACAACTGGAATTTATACACAAGGTGCACTGTCATTTTTGTGCCAAACTTATGTGCCACTCAGTGTCTAAAAAAACACAGTAAATGAAACGATGCTACCACACAAATATAATCAGCAACTTTGACATTATTCAGCGTTTGACCTGGCCTGCAGGACCTCCGTCAGACTCTTGGAATATTACCGTCATATCTTTTATTACAGTCCAAGGAGTGCTTCAATATTTAAAGAGAATGAAGGCAAATATCTGCACACACGCTTGGCCTTTTCACATCTCCTATTGCTATGTGGTAAATATGTAATGAGTTAATATAGGAGGTATTTTTAGCTATTTAAAAACATCTGAAATTGACTGGAGTTGAAAGACTTAATGTGCAAGTTCAAATCTAAAAAATCTTGTATACGTTAACACTTGTAATTTTAATCTTTTCATTGGTGGATGAAGACCCAGTCAATGACTAGTAAAAGAGTATTAATTTCTCTGGTTTCTTTAATGACATTCTACAATTTGTTTTCCTTATATTTTGCATTCAGACAGACACAGAGCCTCTTAACATGTCTTTGGTTCTTTGTGGATATTTTCCCATTGTATTGTGCTCAACAGCATCAGGGCATTAAGAAACGTTATAGAGTGGACCTTGAGTCAAATTTGCACCAACCCAGGCTTGTTCTGTTGTCTCTGGGAGCACAGAGTACAGCTCTTCATTTTCTACCCAAGTCCTTCTTTGGGGGAACAATTCTCATACCCTCTTCATCATGTTTAAAAGACTAGAGCAGTACCTCTTCAGCGGAGATCTGTTTGGTTAGTCAGCTACTCACTGTGCTCTGAGATAAAGGAGTGCATCTGTGTGAAGATGATACCCAGATTAGTCAGGAAGGTGTGCTTCAGGCGGGAAAGAGACGGCTTCACCTGACAGACACCTGTCCCGACTGTGTGGAGACATCGTTTCATCTGGAAGTTGGGGAGTGAGTGAGTTGGGGTTGTGTTTATGGGGTGTTTTCTGTGTGATGGATTCAAATAGTCTGGATATCCATTCATTTCCAGTGGGGGTCACTTCTGACCCAGAACAGCACAGGGGTAACAGGCTGATTAAAACACCCAGAATTCATTGAAAGTTGTTATCATCACTTTTATAAGTTCATGCGGGTAGTGTGAGGGATAACACAAAGCCTTGAGGCATTCATATGTAAAACACAATATTTATGAGCAGAACTGGTGGTGTAAAAAAATCCAAGACAACTTAATTGAAAAACAACAATCCTCTCACCAGTGGCGGGCCGTCAGGGCCTGCAAGGCCTTCTCTGTTGGCCTAAAAATATCTGAATCACAGACTGATATTAATTATTATTTATTTCCGTGAATACGTATTCTATAATTCCAAATGCTCTGTCTTCGTCCTTTCATTGCTGTCTCCCTGGCTGCGCTGCTTCCAAACGTGTATTTTCCTATTTAAGCATTAACCAATCACATTGCAGCACCATTTGTTGCTAGGGTCAAAGAAATCTGCCCGGAGGCCTTCACAATCAGTTCTGCGGGCCCTGTAGCATAAAATACTTGTCGACCAAGCTGTTGCTTCAACCAATCAGATCTGGAGGAGACCACGTGATAGGCCAGCTAGCTGGCCCACGGAAACGTCAGGATTTTCACGCGCTGTGATTGGATAATCGGAGAGTGTACTAGGAAGAGCCGGTAAACTGAATCCGTAGCAACCCTCACAGGCAAATAAATCGAATATAATAGCTGGTTTGTCAATCCACAATGGCTGAAGGAGGAGAAGAAATGGATTTGGTTGCAGACTTACTGTCAAAGCCGTTTTCAAGACGGACTTTACAAGAAAAGCTGGACATTGTTAAGCGGGGTCGGGCAACTCCGAAGCTAGCAAGCCCCGTGTCCACTGCTTCTGTTGAACGGACATTCTCAGCCCTGAAGCGAATTAAAACTTATGCCAGAAATACGTCAGGGCAGGCTCGACTTTCAGCATTAGCTTCCATGGCGATAGAAAAGGACTTCTTGATGGAACTAAAACGCACGGATAATCTGCACGACAGAGTGATTGAAATCATCTTGAGGATAGAAAGGATGGATTTTGTGTACAAATAATCCGGATTTTTGGTGAGTAAAATTTTGCTATATACCTAAATATTATTGCAATTTTATCAGGTTATTTTTTATGCTTTTTGTGTGTGTGTGGCAGCTGTACCTGCAGTAGAAGTTTTATTGCCATAAAATAGTTATTGAGGGTTGGGTTGATTCAGATGGAGCACTACTGAAGGCCTAGGTGTGAAATGCACGGCCCGCCACTGCCTCTCACAGGGGTTTTCTAAAGTTCAAGACTCCTAAACTTTTTTCTACCGAACATGTTGCAACAAATTTGATTAAATAAATTAGTTTCAAACTGTTACATAATTTTTGGGGGGTGATATTTGTAGGTTGGTTTTTGGTATTGTTTGATTCAGAGTGAAGTTGTACAAAAACTGTTTAGTCTGAACAAAAGTACATTTCCTCATCAGATAAAGTTTCCAACTGACTGTGCAGCGCAGAAGTACATGCTGTAAGTGGTGCACAAATTCACAAGAAAATAAAAGCCAAAGAAACTCTAATCTGCAAGGAGTTGGAACATGTTGGGATTGTGAATGTGTTGCTGTGTGAAGCTGAAATGCTCACTAATACACAACATGTAGTCTGGGCTTTAGTCTTTATTTATTTTCTTGTTCAGGGTTAATTCTTCCTTTAACTTGCAGTCAATAAATAAAAGTATTTCCAGGTCATTCACCCAATTGTTAATACTTGGAAGAGTTTGTGCAATCTAGCAACAAATGTAGCAGATCTATAGACATATTTAAGTTTTTCTCATGAACAGTGTCAAGATAATTGGTCCACACCAAAACTTTTCATTCTGCACTATTCACACTCAGATTAAATTACACCAAAACCATACATTTTTGATAAAAATTCTGTTTTTATGCATCATTTTTTTTCTGTGAATAAACTGTAGTCTATTGTTGTGACCCTTGAGTCACATATTGACCTATGGCTAAGGACCTCTCAGTGTCACTTGTTGACTTTTTGGATGTCCCCAACTTGTCGGTTCTTGACAGGCTGGCTGTTCCCATTAAATCAGGGGTCCGGGTGTTTTGTAGGGACGCGGACCGGTCCTCGGGACGCGGCCGGTACCGGTACCCTGAGAATGTGTGGCCTTTAAAGATGTAGAATAGATTACTGTCAAATCACATACTAACTTCAGTAAAGTTTCCAGATGACTATGCTAACCTTTTCCCATCAGTTGTTTGAGGGTTCCTTTCCACTGTATCCTTAGGCAGGATACCCCGGCATTACATTGTGCTAAAACATGAAAATAAAATTTAGAAATTTAGAAAGATAAATGCTAATGTATAGGACTAGTATATTTACATATTTATACATTCTGATCAAAGGTCAAGAATTAGGTCAGAACTCAGAAATGAAGTTTGTAACATTTCTCTCTTAGAGGAATGTTGAGAGTGTAATTTGATAATACACCAAACCTGTAAATCCTGATAAAACTTTGCAGAAATTGTTTTGGACGCATTTTCAGCCGACGCCTCGTCTCTGACCCGAGGTGTGATGCCATTTACATGGTCTTGTGTCAGTCAGCTCGCTGAAAACTAGATCTCATTCTGGTCTCCTCTGAGAGTGCAGCAGCACTTAATCACCCTCAGCATGAATCCGGACTGTGGCGGGAGTTCAAAGCTGCTCAGGGCCTCCACATCACCCAGAAGAATCTGTCCAATCGCCTCTGCGTCCTGCTGCCTCCCTCGCTGGCATCTGTCCTCTTTCCATATTTCAGAGGTGAGCTCCGGCCGTAAAAGGGATTACTCCACAGGGAGACGGAGCTTCCATTTCTACCATTAAACCCGATTCAGGTGTGGCTTCTTCTGCTCTCCATAGGCTTCCAGTGAGTAATGGATACCCTTGTGCCTCTCGCTGCCCTTTCTTATCTACCATTGAGCCTGGAGACGCTCAGTGATTCACTCAGACGGGAAGACACAGACACACCTACTAAAATAGAACCATTACCTTTCAGCTCCTGTCTGGAGGCTTTTATATTGAAGTTATGTGTTCAGAAGAGGAATTTTGGATCACGACCCCTTGGGTGATGGATTGGCCCCTGTACAGTACCACGTCCTTCATCCTCTCTCCTCTGGAGTCCTAATGTGCCCTGCAGAACTTTGCCGTTAAATCTGTGAGCCTAATCAATCCTGTATTTCTCTGGCCTCTCGGCCGGGCTTTATTTGCTGTTGTTGTTGATGTTTTTAGTGGAGCTGAACTCTGAGGCCACGTTGACGCTCCACTGCCCTCACAGTGCTAAAAGCTGGCGTCGCAGGGCTGTGTCTGAACACAGGAAGGATTTTCACAGACTAGAGGATGACGTTCCTGATGAACCTCTGCGGTGGAGGAGAAGATGGAGAAGATGCATCGACTGCTGACTATATTGCAGACAGAATCTGTGATTTTAACTGTTTTTTTATACATTTTTTAATTTATATCAATAAAAGGAAAAACAGAATATAACTATGAGTTGCAAACCCAAACACGAAGAAAAAAAAATGGAAAGGGGAAAGACAGAAGAAGAAGAATGTATTGTCCACTGGCAACCAAAACACTTAGTGTTTGTTCACATTTTTAAGTTTTAATAATATGAGTTACAATTCTGAAAACTTTTTTGTATGTCAACAAAAAGGGTATGCGTTTTTGTTATGATTTGTACATCTTGTTAGCTTATTGTTTTAAGATTATTAGACTTGTAATTCATAAAAAAAAACATTCCTCTGTAATGGGCGGATCTGTATTAAAGGGGTCATACCATGATTTTCTTAAGCCTTTCAGAGTAAACTATATCCATATATATGATCACATATATCGCCCAGTTCATGACATCATCCTAGAGACCTCCTTTCTTCGTTTCTCCCACAAAAATAACCATCCAATTTTATTTCAAAGATGGATATATCTGCCATTAGTAGCTACGCTGGTTCACAACACAAATACACTTGATGTGCAACTTTTTGGAGGATTACTCTTAAATGCATGAATAGATCAAAATACCACTTTGGGGTTCATTATAGTGAAGAATGAACTGTATAATACACTCAGTTAAAAAAGTTGTTTTTTCTTGGTGTAGTCCCTGTAAGGTAGCTTAAATATGATCAAATTATGTGTCAAACCCACAAAAGGAAGCATGTGTTAATAAAATAGGATTATAATAAGAATATAATAATAATCAAATAATTAAACTTATGTTTTAATCCTGCAGAACCCAAAGTAAAAGTTTCCTTCTGATCTTTAAAAATGAATTTGACATTTTGCTTTTTGTTTGTTCATTTTAGGAAGCAAAAATTACAATGGCCAAAAAATGAAATTAAGAAAAATAAAAAAATAATTATAAGATGGAAAGTTCATTAAACAAAAAAAATGTAAAAACAAAGAAACAAAAAAGAAATAAAAGAGGCTAAATTTGACCATGTGGGTTCTCCAGGGTTAAACATTTCTTTAATTTTGCTGGAGAGGCTGCATTACAAAGACTGCATTTTCTTAACTTCTGAAAAATAAATCAAAATTCAAACAGAAAAAAAAGTTCTGATTCCGCCTATGTTGTATAATTTCCTCTTCTGTTTGATAATGTATGACGCCATCTTGCATTCTGCCGCCAGGTTCCTCTCAGTCTTTATCTAGGATCAGAGTGATCATTACTTCTTTCATATCTGATGTGGTTTCTTATCAGACACAGAGATCGTGAAATTCCTTTAGCAGGTATCTTTCGAATCCATTCTGAAACTTTAGATGATGCCCTCTGGTCTCGAATGTTTGCACAATCTGCCCTCTAAATAGCAGCTGTTCATTTTACCATCTTGTGTTTGTGAACCTCCTCTCTCAGAATGCAGACTGACCCCTCCCAATCACAACATAAATGTTGACAGGGACTTTTTCTCACTGGAAAATTGGACAAGAATCTGATGTATTTTCAACACCTGAACTCATTCAGACAAGTTTTTAAAGCTTTGAGCCTAATTGTTCTGAGCTCAGGGACTCGTGATGAGAGCGTGGTGTCAAGACATGGAGCTGAAGTAATTTAAACCTCAGGTAATGCATCAGACACTCAGCATGATGATGAAAACTGTCATGAAGGAGTGCCTGTGAGCATGCATCTGTCTGCTGCATGACGTCATGTCTGCGAGGCCATCGTACTCCGTATGGAAAATACTGTGACCTGCTGGGTTTTTCTGCCAAGGCTGTGGAAATAAATACCCTACAATTGTGCATAAAAGTGTTTTGTGACTAAAGAAGTGTAAGGAAACTGTGGTGGCAGAGCTCAGAGAACAGACTGTGTGCAATGCAGTAAACCATCGTCTGCCTCAACCACAAGTTTGACATGAAACACTCCAGAAATGTGAAATTATTCTCTATTGTTTCTTCCTGCAGCTATAGAGTGGACAAAACTTAAGAGAAGAGATCACCAGTACATTTGAAACCCAAAACAAAATTACAACCCGTCTCGTTCAATTGAAAAAAAAAGAAGGGATATTCCATGTTAAAGCTTCTCTGCACACCTGAAGCAGCAGGCAGCTCAGTAATGGGAAATTCCAGTCTCATCAGGCAGGAACGTCTCCTGAGGGCTGCAAGGAGAACCTGGTAGTGTGTAATTACTGAAGCGGAATGTATGGTTCAATGTTCCGCTAAGACCCCACACACTGAATCACTGTCACCCCACAGATGAGCAGCCAGACAGGTATTGTCAATGACAAATGAGGGAGGGATCTGAGAAACGGCTTGTGAAGAAATGCAGTACCTTAAATCCAGCTGAAGTAGAGCTTGACTCCACCCAGAACAGAAGTCTATTAATATTTGAATTGTTTGGCTTTGATTCAACACAGACACAAAGTTAATGCCTCAACAATGAGTGCAAAATTAAAATTTTAGTGCGTGTCTCGTGTGGTTTCTTGTACCTTCAATTATTGACAATAAAATGAAGAACTTCTGTGGATTCTGTATTACAATTAAGTCTCTTTGATTTATTTGAAATAATACGTTTACAAAATCTACTGAGTGCTGACATGGAATTCCAACACCCACCAGTCAAATGAACCCAAATATCACGCTCACATTGTTACTTTGAGAGCATGGAGGAGTTTGATCAGTGACGACAGAAGTTAAGTTTGTGTTTCTTACTGTGACTCATGGTCAGACTGCGGGGACGCCGGGCGCTCTCTGACATGTGTGAGGAGCGACTGGATGACAGACGCTAACGGCAGGACCTTGTATAAACACACTGATTGAAGACAGTGTCAATCAACACCTCTGGTTAGAACTGAAGCTATTTGTAAATTTAAAAAAAATCCTTCACCTGCCCTTCATTGCAGCAGGCAGCAAATCAGTATCCATGATTCAAAACACTTTTATTATTTATGTTATTATTACTGCTATATTAGGGCTTGTGCATTTGTGAAGAGTCAGCTCGGGTCTTAAGAGAATAAAGTTTGATTTGATCTCAGATTTGTTTAGATGCTCTTCTACTGACAGACATATTCTCTGTGAAAAACAAGACATTGCATGGCTGTGACACAATTGAAGTCGTTTTTTATTGAAAAACCTTAAAAATGTAATTTCTAAATCTTGATCTCCTCACATCAGCCAAACCAAACTCCAGTTTTGTGAACAAGATCTTCCCTTAGGAAAAAGTAGTTATTTAAGTGAACTACAAGTATTTATATTCTATGCTAAAAGTGAGGCAGCATACATTCAGTTTACTTTTTATGTATTATTTGTAGCTATAATGTAAACTTAAAAAGAAATATATGCGCTAACTTAAATTATTTCTGTTTAGTTTATTTTCTGATCCTGAGGGAAGTTTTATTTTTGGAAAACTGCTGGATTCTGTTCATGATATCTACCTTGGTCATGTGACTTAAAGTGGCTGCATGCATGGCTACCTGGATTACTAGCTAAAAAGCTAACAAAAAACAAACGATAAAACATATTTGGAAAGCTTATTTAGGGATAAAGAAAAGTCAGTGAGGAAACCTAAGAAGACTCCTCAACTTCAAAGACCAACAAAGCTGCTGTTTACAGACAGAACTGGGAGTTTTCCTCGACAAATAGAATTATTGAGACAGTTGTTCTCAAGTAGCAGAAGCTGCTCTGTCTAATACGCAGCAACAGAGTCTCAACTGATTCACACAGACACATAATAAAGTTGGAGACATGATGGATTCAGGTATATATCATATCATATCGATAGTATTGGTACCAAGGTGAGGAATCAATACTAGCATAATGAGATTGATACTTCTGTTGCAGTTTATCTTCAATACGTATGTCAAGATCTGACATTTACTTATGGAGATCATGAAAGTGCAGGTTAGGCAAAAAACAGGTGTAATTACTTGGTATTGGATCGATACCCAAATTCCCAGTATCAGTATTATTTTAGTACATCCATCCATCCATCTTCTTGACCGCTTTGTCCCATTTGGGGTCGCGGGGGTGCCGGAGCCTATCCCGGCCACTGATGGGCGAAGGCGGGGTACACCCTGGACAGGTCGCCAGTCTGTCGCAGGGCCTCAATCACACCCATCCACTCTCACATTCACACCTAGTGGCAATTTAGAGTCACCAATGAACCTATGAAGCATGTTTTTGGACGGTGGGAGGAAGCCGGAGTCCCCGGTGAAAACCCACGCATGCACGGGGAGAACATGCAAACTCCACACAGAAAGGTCCCAGCCGGGATTCGAACCGGGGCCTTCTCACTGTGAGGCGAGAGCGCTAACCACTGCGCCACCGTGCAGCCCTTATTTTAGTACATTTGGAATTATTTTGTAAGCTGTCTACTCTTTCTTTAAAGACATTTCACCAAAAAAGCTCCTGGATCTGTGAAACAAGCTGAAGTCATTGTTACGTGTGTTTAGTAATGTGCCCAAATTTAGTGAAAACACTTTTTAACCATTCCCATATTGAGGAGCTAACAGCTAAAGCTGATCAGAATTGCCCTGGAGCAGCAAACTCTCCTTTTATGAAGCCATTTAAAGTTGTTTTTCATCATTTTATTTGATTAGAAGCTCATGGCTTTTATTCTTTAAACCCCGCTGCTGCATTTTGGTCCAGCTGATTTACAATACAAATGTGTGTAAAACAATATGTGCTCTCGCTTGTTAGAAACTGTTTTTGTTCTCTCATTTCAAAGTTGCATTTCTCATGATTCACCTGATTGACACAAACTGATGTGAAGGACCCAAAATGTGTATAGAGTACAATATAAAAAAGACCAAGTCCTTAAATTCATTTTACAAAAACAAAATAATAAAACAATAATCTAAATAAAGGTAAAGGATGGAAGACAAAGATTAGATGTCACAAATACTGCTTCATTCACACACGTTCAATCTTTCAATTAAAAGGATTCAAGGATTTAGATTGTCAAACCAGCAGACAAAATGATGTGTCTGGAGGAAACAGAATGATGAGTACCATCCCAAGAACTCCATCTGCTGTGAAGTATGGAGGTGGTGGCATCACATGGTTAAGGAGAGGATGACTGGGGCCATGTTTTGAGAGATTTGGGGGAAAACTTTCTTCCCTCAGTTAGAGCATTGATGATGGGTCGAGGCTGGGTCTTCTAACATGACAATGACCCACAGCACACAGTCAGGATAACCATGAATTGTCTCCGTAAGAACCATATCAGGGTTCTGGAGCGCCCTAACTAGTCTCCAAACCTTAACCCAATAGAAAAATTTTGGAGAGAGCTTTTTTCTCGGTGACAGTCCAGAAACTTGACTGATCTAGAGAAGATCCGTGTGGCAGAGTGGACCATAATCCCTCCTGCAGTGTGTGCAAACCTGGAGAAAAACTACAGGAAATGTTTGACCTGTGTAATCACAAACAAAATCTATTAAAAAATGTTAACATTGAAGTGTTCAAATACTAATTTGCAGCAGCACAGAAATAAATGATTTTAAAAAATCATGCAATGTGATTTTCAGATTTTATGTCTTTTTGTAGATTATATCTCTCACAGTGGACATGCACCTGAAATGAAAATCTCAGACCCCTCCGTGATTTCTAAGTAAGAGAGCTTTAAAAATCACAGGATGTTCAAATACTTATTTGCCTCACTGGAACTGGTCCTCTTTATCAGGAGGCATAACTCCGGTTCTTTGAAAACTCCAGTTGCTGCTGCACTTCAGAATAAAGGCTGAGACGAACAGATATATAATTTCAATGTTTTTTTCTTTTTCTTCTGATTTTTATAACTTTATCTTGTTATTTTTTTAACACAAACTTAGATGTTTCCTGATTGCATTTGCATCATCCTGGATTTTTACTTTTTCTCACTCAACAAAAAATGAATAGATTTGACCTCAGGATTTATTTAGATGAATTTGATTGCAGTGATGTCATTGCGTGTTATCCTGTCTCGCATCATATCCACCTTTATAAAACCTGCATACTTTTACTTCTCTTTGTAATCGCTGTCAGTGACTGCTATGCTGCGTTGAAGCCCTTATTTTGTTTCAGTGGTTTAAACTCTCAGATTCGATGGAATTAATGTTGTTATGAAATCGTGCTGGCGAGTCAAGTTTCATGCGTGACCTCCGGCATGTTTGTTTAGAGGAGCAAACACGAATGTTTGAGCGCACGGCTTGACTGAAGTGAGAGTAATGTCGCCACAGCAACCAAACCAACAGAACTGAACCCTTTTTTGTTGAAAAGTCCACCTGGAAGCACAAGTTCAGTCGGAGCTTCACAGAAACAAGAGTTCCAGCCTCACATGTGATTTCTATTGTGTCAGAGTTTTACTGCTCCTTTTTCAATTGTTAACCTGCAGCTGGGCCGTGCATGTATTTTTGCAGGGGGAAAATCAACCGTTTTATGTCTTTTAGGTCACACTCCTGCAACAGCCAGCGACTGTGCACGTTTTCACTGTCAGACATGATGATTTGCTGCAGATTTCAATGGCAGCCTGAGTTCTCCCTTGATATCTTCATCTGTGACAGTAATAGTGTGTGAAGGTGACTGAACTCCACAGTCTGAATAGGAAGCAGGAACACAGTTGACTTTTATTTGCATCAAAGTGGTGAATGACATTATTTTATTGATGCCTTAGAAGATGAAAAAATACAGATGTTTTGAGTTTATTTCCATGTGGGCAGAAAGTCTGTCCAACTCTGGTTCATCATCTGGTTTCAGCTGTTTTAAGAAGTGAGTTAAGATGTATAATGATCATTGTTGGGTAATAAGTAAAACAAAGGAATCCTTACTAATAAAAGATTGATACTGATAGTAAGGTAACAAGTGACAAATACGTGTAAGGGATAGTGCCCTTCAAATTGTGCGTTATCACAAATGAATGCGCGCCTTGGAAGCCTGAATTGTTCAATACGATCTGCAAAGTGGGTTAATTTCCGATGATGTTCACTTCAAAGGACTTTATCCCGCTCATACCATGGTCACTTACAAAATACATTAATATTTATTTGATTTTTAGTACTTCATTCTTGTTATTTATTCGGTCAACATCACTTTTGGAAGTGGACTATTTGATCCGTGGTGCAGCGTGTTGTCATGCCGACAGCAACTTCAACTACAATGGCAAATTAAAGCGATGTTGGTCGCCACAATAGGTTAAATAAAGCATCAGTTCAGAGAGAACCTTCAACTCATACTGCTTGTTTTTGTCCAAATGATGACGCAAACGTTTGTTTTAAAGAAACCTGCACGGTGATACAGAACATTTGGGCTGTGTGACCGGGACTTCTTTTGTACATGTGGTTTATCATTGTGGATTATCACTTTTTAATCCACACCCAGCAGCCAATCAGAATCAAGTATTCAACCAGAGCACGGTATAAATCTAATTTAATCTAGCCTAAACTCTTTTGGGTCAAATCAGAATAAGTAAACGAAAAACCAGGTTGGAAATTTAAAGAAAAAAATATGTAAAATCTGTTTTCTACTCAAAAGCTCACATTGTAAATTAAAAAATTTGGGGAGAAATTTGAAAAATTCACTTGTACATTTGAAAAAAAAAAAAGTTGTTGATGTGGCGCACAGCAATGATAAGTTTGCTTCATCAGAGGAGGGATGCCACAACCAGCCTCAGCAGACACTGGAACCAACCTCCATCATATCCCAGAAGTCAGCGGGCTCAAAGCTCCACCCATACATACAATTAGGCTCAGCAGTGAAAGCAAAATCTCAGAATTGAAACTTAAAATTGAGGACTGAAGATAACAGAGAGAAAACTGAAAAACAGAAGTTGGAAATACATTTATATAAAATATATATTGTTATTTGTCAAGTTTCAAATTTATCTTTTTTAATTCTTAATATTTATTCTACAATTTCTTTTTTACTTTTCTATATTTCTTTTCAGCTAACAATGCTTACCTTCCAGTTTCTTTCTGGGGTTTTTTTCATTTGCAATTTTCTTTTTTTTTTTACTTTAAGCTGATTCTGATCTGATCCTCATAGAATTAAGCCTTTTTTCTGTTACTCACATGTAATATTTCAGTTTTTTATACTTATCTAATAATGAAGATAGTGATGGTTTGATAAAGCCTCAAGAAGCATCAAAATCTCTTTTTTTTGGAAATGGTTTGAGGAAATCTTTAAGCTTCTTTAAGCTAAATATGTTTACTAGATATGTTTTACCACCCCACCTATGGATAAACTTTGATTACATTGGTTTTAAGGAACTTCATAAACAGCCTATGTGAGCTGAGAAAATAAAAAAATAAAAAAAGCTCACATCTTTTATGGAAAAACACTTAAATAAGACAAAAGACTTCGTATTTCATTGTACTGCCGCCAACACTTTTGGATAGGCTAATTCACGACTAATACAATTGACACTTTACATGTCCTGTGTGTGCATATATGATCAACTGTTATATTCCTTTTATCTTTTTTTTGCTACATTTCAGTTCAGATTTTTTTGGCAATGCAAAAACTAAACTTGCAAAACTATAAAAAAGCACGCAGAGAAGCAACTCCATCGTGTTTCAACTTGCCGTTTGTTTCTTGTCCTGCTCTAAACTACAAATCACTTCCTGAAC
This sequence comes from Oryzias melastigma, assembly GCF_002922805.2. Taxonomy (NCBI): domain Eukaryota; kingdom Metazoa; phylum Chordata; class Actinopteri; order Beloniformes; family Adrianichthyidae; genus Oryzias; species Oryzias melastigma. The sequence goes on along the minus strand of NC_050515.1, from coordinate 579,601 downwards.
CAGTTACATGGTCGGTCATGCTGTAGATCCATGCTTCACAATGTGAGATTCACCATTTTCTCCCAGGACTAAGTCCCATACACTTCACAGCCAATAGGGGGCGTTGAACCTCATCACAGATTTTAGACTCTACCATGTCCACCTCAAGTCTCCTGCACCTCCCTCCACCTACAGCAGTTTGGAGACGACTCATTTCTCTTGAACTTTGACTGTAATTGATTCATTGGAAGTACAGTATTTCTGCCATATTTAGTTTACCACTGCTCTGTTTCTAGTGCTGGGTATCGCCACTAATCTCCAGAATCAATTCGATTCACCAGAGCTTGGATCGAGTCGATTCCAATTTTTTTCTATTCTTTCGATCCACTCAGTTCAGTTAATTTCAATTCAATTTTGAGTTTACAGATATGTTTAGAAAGCTTCGACTGTTGTTCTGCCTCTCCTGGAGGGTGTTTCAGTTTGGTCACTAGGTGGCGATCGTGCTACAGCATTACACCTTATTCCAGAAGAAGAAGAGAATATGAGTTTTACTTTAAAAAATATTTCCTTAATATAAAGATGTTCATTGAATCAGCAATCCATGTTCACATCAATTGTGCGTTAGCATTAGCCGTGCTATGGGAAATCCCAGTACACATTAATATTAAGCTAGCGGACTTAAGCTTTATGCGTTTGATCAGTCTCTACTTTTATGGATCGATTGTTAATCTTTTAAGCTTAGGTCAGCTCAGATCGATTGATCGATTTTATCAACCCAGCCCTACCTGTTTCCATATCTATCTCTGTGTTGAAATTAGTTTCTTGTTTAACTGAGACATATTATTGTTCATTCTGATGACTCAATAGTATTAACTGAAATCTAGATTCATCATGGACACAGCTCAGGTATGTACTAATGTGTGCTGCACCACCAAACTTCAAGGAAGTCAAGCTAAAACAACCAGTGTGATTCTTGAAGAAACAAAAATGAATCAATAATGCAAACATCCATGATTGCAGAAGCATAATAGTTTTGCTGCATATCATGGAGTGGTTCTCTCTGTTAAAGGTGAAAGGAGACAAACTGGGGATTGTGACCTTTAGTTTGCTTTGTTTTGCGTTGTGTTTTCTTGGTTCCTGCATGTTCTGGTTTCAGGCTTTCCTGCTGTCACCGTCACATCAGGTTCATGTTGCTAATTATCCACAGCTGTCTTTGTTTAAAGAAATCCTCTGTGCATTTAAGTGCCTGGTTTTCAGTGTATGCTTGTCAGGTCATCAGTTATTGTCACTCGTTTTCGTTCACAGTTTGTTCATTTTTTTAGTTTATTTATTGAAGTGTTTTAGTTCCCCTCACCAGCTTGCATCGGTTCTTGACACAAACTCATGTCACTCATCTGATTCTGGTTTTCTTTTCTTCTTTTGTTATATTTCCTTGAAACCCAAATTTCTTTTTCATTAACCGTCTTTCCACATTTGCCATGCAGCTCTCCTGTGAGCTGTGCTGGCCCGTCGATGCCTTGCTCAAGAGCACCTCATCAGCATGCACAGAAGGGGGAGCGAATTAGTCATGGGTATTTCCTCTACCGAAGTGGGTCCCAATGCCAGCTTCTAACCAGCTCCTCAATGAAGCTCTGCTGGCATGCGATCGAGTGCGTTCACATACAAGCGCCGACATTCCTGAGCCTCCACTCGCCTCACCACAGAGGTTCCTCTCTGCAGTTCTACATGCAGCAGAGGGATACATGATCCACTGCTTATTAAAGAGAGCTTACTTGTAATTAAGCCTCCCCAATGGGTTTAGCTTGAGGTTTGCTTAAAGCCTCGCTCTCCATCCGTCTCCTCAAAAGTGATGAGTAAAGAGCCATCCGGGATGAACCGCAGGAAACTCAAAGATGAGAAGTGAAAAACTATCAAGCACATCAAACATACAATCAACCAACCCAGTCCTGATTTCATCTCAAGAAAGATGCTGAAAAGTTCAGCAGGAATATTCGAGGTTGTGCTATTTTAGGACTGCTGGCTAAATGCAGTGATTAAAGCAAAACTGTTTTACTTTCTTCCACGTTTTAATCAGCATGTCAGTGAGTAGATCAGATCTCTCACAACGATATGAGTGTATGAGCAATGGACAGCCTGAATCAGGTGTTGTAGTCGTAGTTACACAAGGAACCAGACAACCAGGTGTCCCACAGGGTAAAGGTCCAGGACCTCTACACCTCGCTGTGGACCTTCACTAACTGCTTTCACAGAAACATCTGGCCAACATCCAATTAGTCTCCTCCTGCTCTCCTCCATGTATGTTCTGGTGCAGCTTGCACTCAGTCGGCCGTCTCCTGCCAGGCTGGACACTCCGGGAAGCAAAAACATGAAAAGAAACCAATTTAAAAAGGCTAATCTACCCATTATAAACATGACGTTTATTTTTACAGTCTCCAGCTGGACTCGACTTTGAGTGTGTGGAAGCAATCAGGAGGGAGCAAGAGAGAGAAATTATGTTCACAGATTTGATGGTCGCTGAGCCTGGAGGATGGAGAGCAGAAATCCATCAGGGTCGCACTGAAATGATCGGCTCGCTCGCCGTCGCCTCCAGATGGATGTCGCATTTCGTCTTTCTGCTCTGAACATAGGGAGAGGGGGTGGGTCGATACGCAAAAATAGAAACACTAGCCCACAAATCCACATCAAAGTGTGAAGACAAACAAGAGAAAGCCCAGATTGTTTTAATGTCTTTGTTTTTGTTGATCAGGCATATAAAATGTTGTTGAACCAGCATGTGTCCAGAGTTATCGGACTCTGCTTACATGTTCGTGTACATTTAGACTGTTGCTTTGAAATATTTTCTCTTTATGATCTTATTTCAAAAACTGGACTCTTTGTGTGTTCTCTTAGGTTACTTACATTATTTTCTGCACAATATGGCACACTTAAAGACATACTACAATGAAAATCATGGTTTTAAAATGCTGGTTTAAAGCATTTTTCTCAGCATGGAGATAAAAAAATATATTAAAATAGCATTTTTGAGTATTTCTTTATTCAAACTGAAGTAGATAAAATGGACGGGCCAAAGTCTCCCTGCTCCGCTCCATTCTGATGCATCCACTTGTAGAGAAATAGACACCTTAACATTTTCATTTTCCTCATCTGAGCTGACATCTGGCTCAAAACTTTACAGGTGGATAACTCCAATATTGCTCGACATTTTTATTGCACTGCTTATGTTACATTACTGTGTTAATTTAAAATCAATTTTATTTATAAAAGGCTAATATCACAAAACAATTGTTTCATATCGGTAATTGTACAAAAGCATAAAGTAGGTAATAAAATACAAACAATAGTAGATTGCTAAACTAAACAGACTAAGTTAAACTGGCATCCCTGTTCTCAGACCTTCTGTCTCGGTGAGGAAAAACTCCTAAAAAAAAGGATTCTTTAAAAAAAGAAGAAACCTTGAAGGAGAGATTCTCTGCCAGGACAGACAGCCGATGTATCAGGACTGTTAATGAAGAATTAGCTTATTTAACTCTACAACTATGTGTATGAATAGAGTTCAGCCAGATAGGACTGGGGGGGGAGCTGGTGCGAGCTCCATAGCCAAGACGAGCCAGAGGCGTGGTCCATGGCCAAGAACAGGACAATCTACGAGGAATCTCTCCCACTCTGAGATGAGCCAGATGGAAACAGTGTTTTTCTAACATGATACTGACAAGGCTGAGAGTTAGTGTAAACACAGAAACATAATGAGACAGACAGACATCCTGGTCAATGCAACACTCATACTTTAAATCAACCCATGGTAAAAAAAAAAAAAAGCTTTCCACTAAAATAATAAAGAATTCATAAAAAGTGCTGGTAAGTCTGTTCTTATGTGATGCCAACACATTTGGAACTGCAGTGAATATGCTAACATAGCTAATGTGGCTAACACTTCAAACATGGCTAATGTGTAGCAAACTCCAGAGTCACTGCGAACACAGTAAATAAAGTTTAAATGCTGATATTATCTTTTGTCTTGCTTAATACACCTTATAGTTCAGTGTTCCTTATTTTTGACATTAGTTCCAAAAATGGAGCGTTTATCAGGGTGCAACTTATAATCCTGCACGCTCTATAGTGTGGAAACTACAGTACATTCCACAGGAGTAATTTGTACTATAAGTTTCTTCAAACTTCATGATACAGCACAAATGCCGAGATGGTTTCCCAACATGCTCAGGTCTCCTGTAAACAACACCTCGAAGTGTGTTGGTCAGTCAGACATGTTGGACATGAAAACTACAGTTTTATTCATATTGAATTGTTATTTTTATGTTATATGCATTCCTGTTCATTACATGCACAGTTATTGTCCTAATCAGGTTGAAAATGTTCAGTACATTTATTCTCATGTAGGTTTTATTAGTCCAGACTTATCTCCTGCCTGAAACCTCAGAACCTCAGAACTCTTTTCCATGTGATGAGGATATGGTTATTTGATGATGAACTGCAAACAGGATTTATGAACTTTCTAACATTTTAAAACCAGTTTCTATGATGCTTTAGATAGCCATTGAGCCTCTGGTTGTATCTTGAATCCTTCTCAAACCTCTCTCAATTACTCTCCAAGAGCATGAAATAGGAGAAAAGGTTGTAAGGGGGTTCTTGAAGCTTTGCAGTGAGTCAGGGTCAGGAAGCAAAGCTTTGTTATGGATTTTGTAACAGGATCTTTTTATTGATCTGACAAGGGTGAGATTATATTTGTTTGTATATCATAATGTTAGTTGTTTCTATTGTATTTTCCCTTCAGGTGGAAATCATTATGTTTGACACTCATTTCCAGACTTTAACTGTCAATATTCTACGTATTTAGCTAAGATTGTATTGTTGATAAAGACTACAGTCCATGGCAGTGTCACACCCTCAAGGAAGCCTCTGTGACCATTGAAAAACTTCCTGTCAGGCCAGCTTTGCTAACAGAAGAACCTTTGAGATGTTTTGAAGCCTAAACCCGAGCTGACCGGCCAGCGTCGGCCTCGCCCTCAGGTTGACTCTGCTCTGCCCTCATGATTTGACATGCTGCTGTCTTGATGGATGTTTGCCTTCTGGACAAGGTGCCGCTGTGCTTTCATCAGGAGCTCAGCAGGAGATCAGGCAGTGAGAGGGAGCGGGCCGAGCATGTCCTGCCTCACCGCGCAGGAGATAAAACAAGGCTCCTCTTCACACATAATGCATCAGCATTATACCAGCTGACGCCAGGAAGCAGAAAAGCATGCTGGGTAAAAAGATGTTCTTAAAAAGATGGATCTGTCTTTTTGTATAAGTACCATATTTTCCAGAGTATAGAGCAAAAATTGTCTAATCAAGGAGAAGAAAACCATATATAAGGTGCTCTGGAGTATAAGTCACACATTTGGGAGAAAGGTCTGATGTTTCAGAACAAATCTGCCAAGCCCAGCGTAGCTAAAAAATAAATAAATAAATAAAAACAAGCATACTAATCTTTTGATGTGTTTAAGAAAAATATCGAAGTTTAATAGAAAAACAATCAGATTCTCTTCCATGTTTGTTTTGGACAACACTTCTTCTGCTGCTGTCAGTAGCAAATACCTAAACTCAGAAGCAGCGCCCTCTAGTGGTTTTTCGAGGAAACAACCGCTAAAGGAAAATCGTTGTGTTGCGGTCTCCTGTGACGCACCTTCTCAACATGCCCTGCCTTTCTGCTCATCTGGCAGGTGGGGCAAATGATCTTCATTAGCACCTTGCAGGTACTTAAGGCAGAGGACGCGGCAGCAGGCTTAGTAGTATTTGGGGGTTTTACTTTAAATTGTACTTGTATGTTTTGTTCTTTTCTACCTCAGTCGTCTAACACTGGTGAGTTTTACTATTTTAGTTTGGGTTTTGACCTTGGTAGTCTTAGTTTGCGGGCTTTGTTTATTTGTTTTCTTCAGGTAGTTTTTAGTTAGGCACCCATTAGCAGGGAGCTGCTGACTCTGACGGTCGACATGGCTGGGTCAGCAGTCTCCATGACTTATTTTATTTTTGGCCAAGTTCCAATTTGCTTTGGTTTGTCTTTTTGTTTGAACCAGCTCACTAATTGATTTTGTTTCATTTCAGGACACAGGATTACCCCATTTATATTTTTTACCCCTTAGACCTAAGCTAGGTTTACCCATAGGGGACGTAACACGGTGTTTACTAGGAAAATAAATACTGTATACGAGCCTATTTATGTCTAAAAAGAAAGAAAAAAGTCGCTTCTAACTATAAGTAGAAGAAAACTAGAAAACTAGCACAGACATTTTCTGTCGTAGTTACAATTTAGCTAAAATACTTTTTTTGCCAATTATAGTGGAAAACCTACTGTTACAAACTATTGTGAAAGCAAGAATCTGATAAATTATGAATTAATTTAACCTCAGATGAGTTTATACCAGAGGGTTTGAGTCGGACAAAATGTCACGACCTCTCAAAAATGCCTGGAAAGAAAGCCAGGCTGTACACATATAGCCTCACCCCATCACACCCTTCATCAGGGAATCAAAATGCATCATCGTCACTTCTCTCCTCCATGCTGCATCTGCACATCTCTCCAGGATGGACTGCTGTGATTTTTCAGGAGACCTTGATCAACTTGTGCAGAGGAGACACTGAAGGATGACTTGAAAGCTTCTCATCTTTCACCTCGGCCTACACGCAATTATTTCTGTTCCTCAGAGTGCATCCATTCCTCTCTGCAGATGCCATAAACACGCCGGACAGCTCACCAACACTTGCACCAAACTCGATCCCTCAGACTGCCGAGCAGCTTCCAGTTGCGGTTGGACAAACAAATGGCATCAGAGTCTCATCGGAACACTTCACACTTCCTTTTTGAGTTTTCGGCTTTTCAAAGCGGATTATTGATGGTTATCCTCAGAGCATTCCGGAGACACCTGTCGTCTGTCCTGCCACTTAACCAAATGTGGTTTTCATCTATGAAACATGGTTTTGATCTCCCCTCTGAGGTGAACTGCCTTCTCCTCTTTCCTCCGCTCTGAACTCAGATCCTGGAGCTGTAACACCCACCAGCCTGCAATCGGGCTGTTTATTTGAAAAGCTGGTACTCGCAGCGTCTCAACAGTCAAACGCGCCAGCCGCTTTAATTGCTGGAGTTTCAAATGAGGCTTCATTAAAATGAATGACCTTCTTTAAAGTGGTATTAGGGGCAGATGCTTTCACTGGGGTAGTGAAGCAGGAGCACTTGTCCAGACTCACAAGTGCCTGAATAAACAGCCTTGCAGGTTTTTTTCTTGCTGTTTGCCTCCTTTGAGAGTGCGACTCCCCTCCAGATTACAACCACCTGGCGGGGCGTCCTGCTCGCCCCTTACCCCAAACATTTTAATCATGGATGAAATTCATTTATATGTTGCAATAATTGTTCCTAATTGTTTCTTTGAAGGGAAGTGAGGCCGGCAGCATCTGGCTGACATATGGCTCGACGCTTGTGAGAGCCACTTTGTGCCCAGCAGGAAGCTGTGGGCCTGATCGGATCTCCATCACTCCCTTAACCAGGATGCTTTGGCCCAAGCTGTGGTTCAGAGCTAATGACGCCACCTCAGTGACCGAGCTTGACAAGGCTTCTTTTTCCACATGGGTTTAACCCTTTAAAACCAGAGCTCCAGTGTTTATGTTCCTTGATTTACTGTAACTTTTCAACCGTTAACACGGTCAACATCATTCCAGTAGATTGTGAAGGAGAAAAGCGGCTCGACGAGCCGCTTTTCTCCTTCACAATCTACTGGAATGATGTTGAAAAGTTGCAATATTTCTCTATTATATTACGGTAAGTGTCACCAACAACACCTCAGGTGTTACAGGGTTAATCTCAGCACTGGCAAACAAATATTCCTAAAATAAAAAAATAAAAATCAATCCAAACAAATTACCACAAAAGGGTTAATAGAAGGAAAAAAAGGTCCAAAGCCTTTGATTTTATGTTAATTTTTAAAATATATTTTGCAGAGATGTTATCTGAAATTTGGTCATTAGCTGACTAACTAGAGAAAAGCTCTGATGGAACAATCAGCAAGCTAATCCCTGTTTTTTCTACATTCTAAATGTAACATTTCCTCTGAAAGTTATTCATTTTTATGGTTTTTGGTGAACCATTTTATTAAAAGTTTAGAATTTTCCATCACTTTAAAGGACGTATTTGATTTTCTGGATGGAAGTTCCATGTAAAAGTGTGAAAATATGAGAATTTCTTAAAAATTACACAGAATTATGCTTTTAGTAGAGGAACTGGGAACATGTTAAAATGATATACTGAGTCCAACTCATTTTGTCATTTGGTAAACCACTGATATGATGCAACAAAGAGAAATTCATTTCTGCAACATGGGTGGGCCAGAAACGTTCAAGCTTCAAATGGTGATCTGGTGAGATAATCAATAGCTCCTATAATCACTGCGTAAAAACAGGACTTCAGAGAGATTCTGCTGTTTGGGTTCTTCTGGAGCTTCATATTGAAGGTGAGTTTGTGTGTTTTCATCAGGCTGGTAGCCCTGAAATGGTTTCAGGCTGATCTGTCATACAGGCAGCGACATTTCAAAAGGTCTCTGGGGCCCCGGGCAAAACTGACTCTGGGGTAAAGACCCCGAGCCCACCCAGAAACCAGGACTAATGCATAACCTGCCAACACACACAGATACTAAAACACACGAACACACAAGGTCCTGCTTTCTGAAACGTTAATTTTAAACTGAAAATGAATGATTATGAAAGAAGTATACAGAAAATTTATTTAAAAAGGATAAATAACCAAAATTAAGCAACAAAATGGGATTTTTTTTCAGCAAAGAAATTCTTCCACTGACTAAAATGACTGAGTTGTGAGTCATAGAATGTTTTTTTAATTGAGTTTGGGTAAAATTCCTCGTTTTGGTGGATTTAACCACCAGGCCAGGACCAGCTGTGTAAAGACCAGCTTTTTCTCCAGAGCTGTCTCATCCTGACTAAACTCTGCCTCCCACTAACCCTCCCGTGCTGGGTTCAGCCATAAAAGTAAATGGTGGAGATGTTCTCTGGAAATGAACTGACTCCCAGATTTTCTGCACAATTTAAGAGGAATGCTGTTTGAATCCCAGATTCTTCATCAAACTGTGTTATGTTGAGTTCACACAAGACATGTCACACGTTCAAGAATGTAGCAACAGTGACAAATCTGAATCTCCTCTCTTTCAGACTTTGTCTTTCACAGATCTATTCCAAACAGCACAAAATTATTAATTAGTTCTTCATGATCCCTTGATAAAAGGTTGACATTTCTGAGAATTAAAAAAGGACATTCCTATACATCATTACCAAATCTGAATTCCTTATTTTATTGGTCAAAGTTCAGCTGGTTTAATTTTCAACTGGGATTCAATGGCCGTGAGTTTTGTTCAAGTTCTGGTCACTTGAATGTGTGTTGCCGGTGTAAATGCAGTATTGTTCTAAAAGAAGGAACTGTTTCTTCTGCCCTGGAAAGAGCAAATATCCAGACTGGCATGCCACAGGGATCTACGTGTGGCTAGGGCTGGTTTGATAAAATCGATTCATTGATCTGAATCGATGAAATCTTAATAGATCAAAAATCAATACATAAAAGTGGAGATTAATCTAACGCATAAAGCAAAAGTCCACTTGCTTCGAAAGGCCACTATCTGAACTGTATCAGATTAAAATGAACATTTTCGAAACATATATTTATGTAGATTATTAATGTATTTCTAAACATATATGTCCAAATGTGTTAACCGTGTCAACTCAAAATTTAGTTGAATCAAATTGAATTGAGTGGATTAAAATAATCTAAAAAAAAAATGGAATTGGAATTGAATCAATCCAAGTTCTGCTGAATCAAACTTAATAGATTCTGGAAATTATTGCGATACCCAACTCTACGTCTGGCTCTGATCTTTTCCTTTCCATTTTTCCAATACACTTGTTCCATTTGGGGATAGAATTTTCAATGAAAAGATAAAGTACAGGCAACTGCAGACCTCGCGGGCTGCAGTGTCTGCATGATTTCCAGATATCCAGGCCCTACTCATGACTGATTACCTGGTGCAGGTGCCTCCAACCAATTAGAACATGCCAGAGCATAGCATGTTGGAAAACATGCAGGCCCGGAGTTGTATTTCCCTGACTTAGATCAACCTTTGGCACCAGTTCCCGTTTCTGTTGGTAGCAGCAGCAGTGTCGGTTCTATTTGGACGAAACCTGAAAGCGGTCACTGAAATCCATAAACTTCTGCAGAGAAAACGATCACTGACATCTTATGAAAGGAGGATTGTTGTTTTCTCTCTTGTGGAACGATCTTCTCACCCGCGCCATGGGGCCTTCACTCAGCTGACCCCCTCAGCTTTGTGTTCCCACCTCATCACTGATCATCGTTGATGCTGACATGTCACATCTGGAAGCTCTTCCCCGCATGTGCAGCGCGGACATTTCTCTGCTCACGTTCCCTTTTCCCTGGAGCCGCGATTGTGAAGCCGCTTTAATGATGGGAATAAAGGAGACTTTGGATTTCTAGGTAACAACTCAGGGAGACGTGTGGACGCATTCCTTCCCACGCTGTTACGGGATCGCTTTCCTTCAATAAGAGACAGACAGGAGAGGATCCAAATGGTGGCAAATTGTTGCAGTCTTTGACGCCTTGTTTGCTCTGATGGCTTCTCTGTGAAAGGTCAGGAAAGTGAAACCTGACAAGCACAGAGGTGGGGGCGGTTGTGGCATCTGCGATGGCGAGCTTGCATCCACTGAAAACAAACATAAACTTTCCGACATGTTTGCTAGACTCTTGTTGACTCAACATGCAGCAGCACGACCACTTCACTTCAGGCCTGTTTTTCTTCGGCATGCTGCACTGCAGATGAGGGTGTTGTGCTGGCAATGATCACCAAAATGACTGAAGGGTAAATGATGTCATGAACTGCAAATACGAGCTGTTGTGAAGCTCAGTGGCTCACAAAAATAAAAGTTATGCAACACACGGGAATTTATGAAGGATGCAAACAACAAAACCACAAGTGCCCCCCTCCAGGACACACATCTGCAGGCCGGACTGATGAAGGTCTGGATGATCTGTTTCCAGTTAGATCCTACACTGTTCCTGTTCGGCAAACGTACAAAGAGAAGGATCCGATTTCAGGACATGCTTTTAATGAAACTCAAACTGAAACACGTTTCTGATTGGAGAACAAAGATGGGCCATCAAGCGCGGTTGCAGGGGTAACCTGGGCTGCAGCCCGCTCCCAACTCCAAACACTGTCTCTCCACAAAAGGCCAACTCCAAACAAGACCCCATCTAAGCATCCTGTTCCAGAAACACTGCAAAACAGCCTGGCAAATGTAACCAGACTTCATACCTTTTGTATCTAGAGTTACAATTGTTTTGAGAAGTCTGTGACACATGGATAAACTACAATTTAGTTTGCTTATGACTTCCAGGGCTGTAAGGGGCCAAGAGCTGGAACTACTGAAACCCGGAGAACCTTTGAAGAGGAGAAGCTTTCTAAACAGCATTTGAATGGTCTGAAACTCTCTAAAAGTATAGACAAAAGGCCTGAATTAAAGCTGTTTTAATCTGGTCTGAAGATGACCGACTTCATGAGTGAAAGAAATGTGTTTGAACTGTAGTTTAAGCTCTCTATTGACCTGGGCATGGTGAAAGCTTATTTATATTTTGTTTATTATTGTGTTTGGGGAAAATGACATTACCCACAAAAAATGGTCAAGAAAATTTACCTTTACCAGGATTTCTAAGAGATTGATTACCTTTGAGTATATTTTTTTCCTTAGGTCAGTTTAGTTGGTACAGACTTGAATTCCCTCTCGATTTTATACAGAATATGTTACTCCTTACATATGTGCATGTTAGATGGATGTATGTCTCAGCTTTTCACCTAGATCATTTTAAAACAAGAATTCTTTCTTTTTTTTCCACTTCCTTAATGTTTATGTCTTAACTTATAGAAAAAGCTAATTTAAATGTTGTCTCTTTACACCTAGTCGGATGATTTCTCACCTAAAAGGTTGTTTTTCTCTGAAGGGCTTGACCTTTAAAAAGAAAAAAATACTCTTTAATGCAACTTTTTCCCCTCTAAATGCATTATGGGGAAGCCTGAGCCAATAATATTAATGCTTTAGCCTGTTGTGTACATAGGTTTTTAACAAATTTGATCACCTAAAGAGTTCTTTGTGCCGAAACGATTCACTCTTAGTGTCCTTTCTCATGAAAAAGGACACTAATATTCTGATAAAAGGAAAATTTTAGCGAGCACACCGACTTCTTGTGAATTCTTAATTATGTGACTTTTGTCACTCATCCTCCGCTCCATCACAGAACGGCACGGCTTCTTTCCCACCAATCATTTAAAAGCTGTCAAGGTTTCACTTCAGCGTTTCCTGCACCCTTACCCAGCTGTCAACTCACCACTCTAACCACTCCAGCAAATCAAGAACTTCTCGACAACTCCATCACTGCAAATTTCAATAGATCTATTATTTCATCTAAACAGAAAAAAATAACTTGTTTTGTTCCAGTTAATTGATTTTGCACTTTCTTCCTTGTCTTTTTCGCTCAAATTGAAGTTAGGACATTTCAAGCTACTCGTAAGTCTTCAAACTGTCAAAGTTGACGTATTTTGGATGAGTTTTGATTCCTTGACACTTCTGTGACAACTGCTGCAACTAAGTTTATTCAAAGGTCCAAAGTTCACCCTGTATTTTTATATTTTGGGTTTTATATATGTTAGGTTGCTCCTAAACCAGGAAAGTGCAATATCCTGGCTTTATTTAGGCAGGAAACACAGCTAAATCTGACTCTTCTCATGGTTGGGTTTAGTTTTACCCACAGAATTCTCAGGAAAGGAATTAAACTGAATCAACCACAGAGAACACGTATCAAACTCCAGGCTTTGAGGGCCACTGTCCTACATGTCTTCCAACCAATCTGCCATTAAAGCTCATTATTGGTTAGACACACCTGATCCAGGTCATCAGCAGTAGATGACGCCAGATTTCTTAAAAACAAGCAGGATGACGGCCCTCGAGGTCTGGTGTCTGAAATCCTGTAAAACCAGGAGATGTTTGGCTGGGAACAAAATTAAAAGATGAAAAAAAAAAACTATTCAGGAAAAAATAATTAAAAAGAAAACTGTTTAGTATGCTAAGAAAATTCTAATTTTTATAGTTTAATGATTTCTTCTTCTTCAGATTTAGGATGAGGGCAGAAAAGTTCCCCCATCCTCCAATAGTAATGCACAGAGCTTTTTTTACACAATTTTTACTTCTTCTGAAGAGTCTGACTACAGGTGATGTATTTTTCACACTATAGGGTGCACCAAATGTAAGGTTCAAATCGACGAACTGAACCATAAGAGGCATTGAGACTACGCTCACAAGTACCCAAATGCCACCAAACGGCAACCAAAGTGCAAGTTTTTAGCAAATTTGGCACGTGGCCGCTCGGAGGCATAATAACATTTTTATAGACACTGAGTCCTATTTTTAGTTTTTGGCAAGACTCAGCCTGGATTTGATCTTTCAACCTTCCAGTCTCTGGGCAGACACTCTTCCACAAGTTAGTTAATTAAGTACCGACATGAAATCTTGCGGGCTGCACGGTGGCGC
>NC_050515.1:509794-565890 GCF_002922805.2 Oryzias melastigma | reverse complement strand
TATTGCCTTTTGGGCTAATTTCCATTTTTAGTCCCTATTGAAGAGGTTGATGATCTCTAGTAAAAGGACAAGTTAAATCAATACAGAAAGGATAACAGAAGTCAGAAAACAGCAGAAATAGAAACAACAGGTGGAGTTGTTAATAGAAAAACACATCAGCAAATTCATACAAAATAGAAGAAACAATTAAGTAAAAAAGGAGAAAAAATTAAACAAAAAATAAAATAGGTTAACAGATGTGACAGGAAAACAAAAACATAGCTAAAAAAAATTGTGACCGTAGCATTAGTGGCACAAAAGAGTCAATCAGACTTTATAATCTGAATTCACAGTAACTCTAGAACTTTTTTGTAACACAGTAGCCATTAGAGTATTCACAACTCCTGTAACTCACAACCTTGTTTGCAACATGTAAACAGACTGACGGAAAACACACTGATATCACTAAAACAAACGTTATACTGCGACTACACTAACTTCCAACCTTGTTAGTTAAAAAACAATGTCCAACACTAATACACCTTAGCCGTGTTAGCGTATTCTCAACACCAAAACTTGTTTGCAACTTGTAAAAAACTAACTGACATTTGACAGAGCTCTTAAAACCTCCTCAACATTAGGAAACTCAACCAGACGTTTTCCATATGTAAGTGCTCCGGATGATAAGGCACACGTCATCCTTTGAGAAGAATTAAACCTTTTAAATGGGCCTTATAGTGTGATGAATGTATATGTCATTTTTTTACTCACAAGTTAGTTGATTGAAGTCACTTTTTACTTTTCCAACTGAACATAAAATTGATCTGTTTTTCCTTTGATACAAGAATATAAACACAACTATTTGATTTTAAAATTCAGTCAAGCCCCATTTCGAGTACAAAAGGATTACACTAACTTGTGTTTTACTTCCTTACATTAGCATCTCAATCCAGTTTGGTCCATAAATACCTGAGAGTTCTCAGAGGAAATCCTGCTGTTGACACCTGTGCTTCACAGCAGGGACTTTCTGCAGGAAACGTGGAGGAATGTTTGTCCTGAGGCAGAATGCGATGCAACACGGAGATCCATAAACTTTTACTCACCGCTGTTTGATGATATTTGACATCCTGCCCACAAGCATTTGAAATATCAGTGCAGAACCCTCAGTTCAGAACAAGGCCATGGAGGGTTCGAGTCAGTGAGGCCACTTTCCCCTCAGAGACTTGTGTCTGGTGGTCCTCTGCCCCAAAGCTCCGCCTGCTTATCTTGCACCTGCAGCCACTTGTATCCAGACATGAGGAAAACCAAACAAATACAGTAAATAACGGCTGCTTAAGTTAATGGGGCTTAAGAGTGGCCACACTCAGTCACAAACTTTGAGCCCAATGGCTCCGCTGCCTCCACCTCTGGTGTGCATGAGTAACCCTACGATAGTATCAGCTCAAACTGTGTCGTAGGGGGTTTGGTGAGGAGGTTGAATATGCGGGTTACCCACATTCACACAGAGAAAAAGTCCTCCACAAACATCATTGTGTGTCAGTGAGGCACAGAGACGGAGGACTGCAGCATCAAAGACGCTCCAGCAGTCAGAGGAGAAACCGTCTCAGCTGAAACTCAAGAACGTAAAGAAGTCTCTCTAGATTTGCTATCTGGCTCTTTTCATTTTAGAGACAGAAAGCTTTTCTGTCTCTTTGTGCCCCTATTGTCATGAGAAGACACCTCACTCCACTGGCCAACAAAAGGGCCTCCTCCATCCCGGTTTTACCACCTCTCCCCGTGTCGCTGTGCAGAGGGGATTTTATTCAGAACGAGGATGTAATTTATGAGCATCTGAAGCCTCTGACTACACTGTAACCAGGTTGAACTCATCCATTCTTCAGCATGACAGGGCCGTGCTCCTGGAGTTATGAGATCAAGGCTGCAGCCTGACAGAACCGCTGGGGGGAAACGGGTTCTGCACTTCCTAATTTTATCGGCTTTCCAACAAGTGAACATGAATGCCGGCTCTATAAATCACTTGTTTCTGATGACAGTTGGAGCATCGACCGTTGCTGTGCATGCCTGTTATTTTACATTTGTCCTTTGGTAAAATAAAGTATCGTTTCTGTTGTGCTCAGATTCATAATCCAGTTACCTTCATTCCCTTTCAGTTGCGCTATTAAAGTATTTTTCCTTCATAGTAAATTTCTAAAATGATCTTTGTGTTTAGGATGTCAGGTATATCAGTTTTGAAAGGATTCACAGACTTGGACACAAACCACAGCAATCACAGTACATTCACACCGACCGCCTCACCTCGCATTCAAGCAATGAAAAGTTTATGTATTCCCTCATTTTTGACTTATGCATTCAGAATTCTTGCATTCATGCGTCGCTACAGAAAGTCCTGTGTCAAGCTCTTTAGTTAACTTTTTTCTGTTTTCTTGTTTTTACATTTTTTCTATTTTTGCCTATGTTGTTTTATTTATTTTAGCATATTTTTTTTACTTTTGTATTGTGTTTTAATCAGTCAAAAAGTGATCAAGAAGGAGAAATTAATAATAGTGCATCTTCTGCCCGACCAGAATGACATGACGAGTGCTGGCTGGATCGATCCAAAATATCGATAGTATTAATATCAAGTTGTTATTGGATTGATACCGGACGCTAATGTCGATATTTCCACTTGTTTTACACTTTTCTGTATCTGTAAAAAGGATCCAGCTGAGTCGCTGTCTCACCTGTCCGTCCTGTGAAATCTCAGCAGCAGATCTCACAGTGCATGGATGCATTTTTCACACTATTTCCTCTCTATTTAAACGGTGAGTTGTTTTTGACAAGTTTCAGCTGTTTTTGTTATATTTAAAGGCTAAGAAGTTACAAATTATTCATATTTCTACCGGTTGTTTTTTTTAATAGTTAAACATTTACATTTGTATCATGGTTACTTGCTTCTTTTGGTTTGTTGACTGTTTTGCATTCACTTTTTCACTTTTTATTTAATTTTAAGAAGTTTTTATTTTAATAAACTATTTTCTATTTAATTGAAAATATTGTACTGATTTTGTTTTGGGGCTTTTCAAGTCATTTTAAAAAAAGGGAATCTTACAAAAGAAAAATTCATGGCCATTAAAAACAACTGAGATTTTGAGGGTCATGTCACATCTGCTGCATTTATGAAAAATATCACTATCAGTATTGCAATCATCGATACTGACCGGTATCTGGAGAAAGATTGACGAGATATGCACATTTCACACTTCCAACCACAGGGGTCAGACAGGTACAAGCAAACAGTAAAAAAAACAAAAAGAAAAAGAAGAAGAAGACCCCTTTCTGTCACTGCCTGCTTGTCAGATGTGTGAACACCACCATCTGAATACGCATTCATGAAACTGTTCATGACTGTGGCTTTAAACAAGAGTTCTTTTAGCATTCAGTGGTAACACTAAACAGTCACTACCCGATACCGGCGCATAAACCCACACTTGGAGAAGAGGTGGTTCAAAGGTATCAAAGTGGTGCAAATCCAGGCTTTTTCCTTCACAGCTCTATTCTGATATATGACAGCTTAGTGTCACATAAGTACAAACCGAAATGATTCATTTTTGTCCATAATCAATTTGAAAATGGTTGACACTTCCTTGAATTATAGGGAACGTCATCCACATGTCACAACCAAATCCAAGTCCTGTATTGGTCAGAGTTCAACCTGGTTTAGCTTTTAACACGTACGTGGATGCACGTTTTGTACGCAGGGCCTGAAAACAAAGAAGATTTCTGAATGTGGAAGCCCACAACCCACATACAAACGGGTTTACATAGATTTTTCCTTGGAGGTGGTCCCTTGATTCTGAGTGTTTTATGAACGTTTCCCACTAAAGTAGCTATTTCTGACTTTGTTGTTAAAAAAATGCTTTAACATAATTATATCAACATGATAGGTTGATTTTTCATTACAGGTAATACTTTTGACTTTTTTATACAAATAAAAATCAGAAATTATATAAATAAATAAAAAATCTATTTTTTCAGAATTAAAAGTATCACTTTCTCCATTTTTTTACGCATTCCTTTTACTCATTGATCAATACTGATCAAAACCATCAAGTTTTGTGACATTAGTTTGCACAAAATGTGCTCTCATCTACCCGTGGATGGGGATGATACGTATCAGGACGATGTCTATCCTACATTTAAAACTTTATTAACAATCTAGGTAAAGCACAATCTGCAGTTTGAGCTGTTGGAATGAAAGACATGCACATCTTTATTTCAGTTCCTGACAAATGTGTGGAAGTGAGTGGGACAATTTTTCGTAGGAGACCTTGATGATGCTTTGTGTTGATGGATAATAGAGACGGAGTGAATGAGATTGTACGCTGTTTAGCTTGTGTTTGTGCGCGTGTGGATGTGTGTGTGGAGGGGGGGTAGACAGATATGGTCACAGTCAACAGGACAGGAACAATAGATTGGATGCATTTGTTTGAACAATAACTTCCTGTGGAAGATGGATGTGTTTTGGCTCCAGCAGCTGTTCTTTGTCGCTGACAACAGTCGCTCCCCTCACGATGTCCCTGCATGAGGAGGAAATTATCATTCAGTGCATGTCAGTTCATATGTGTGTGTGTGTTTTCACATGTGTGTGTGTGGTCTGGGTGGCCGATTCACAGGGCCCAGACAGAAACCCCCCGATCCCTCCTTGCATTTTTCAGCGGGGTCACAGTCACTGGAGGCCTTTTCTCCATTAAGTTTGCTTCCTCGTGTGTGTGTGTGTGTGTGTGTTTGTTCAGTAGAGCGAAACTCAAATCAGCACATGAAAGGTGTGCATCTCAGTGTTGCTTCTCCCGCTGCCCTGACAGGAAACAGAGCCGCGCTGCGGTGTACGGTTTCTCCGAGCTCACACACAGGACTCGCCTTCAAACACGCCACAAAACTCAAAACAGAGCTGTGGGCTGAGCTGGGACAATGAGGCCAATGTTATGTCACTGCTGCTCTTCCCAATCCACCAAAGCTGCAGGTTTAAATATGCATTAAAACAGGCTTTTTCAGCCCTCTGATTTTTTTTTTATTTAAATCACAGTTTCGAGAGGAGTCTAATAACTTAATCCTCCTCTCAGGGCTCGCCGTCAGTCTTCACCCATGATCCTCCAGCCCAGCGGGGGTTTGGTGTCATCTATGTTGGGCCGGGAAGCACAGGTCTCCCAGAGATTAAGGGGGATGAGACAATAATAGCAAATGGGAGGAGGGGAGGATGAGCAACTGTCTGACCGAAGGGAAAAGAGAGGAATTATGTCACATCTCTCACCACGTTCCCACAAATGTTTTGGCTAGACCTGTTGAGTTGTCTCTGTCATTGCTAATCACCTGACAATAAATCCCCGAGCAGCTCTCTGGAGGGAGAGAAACCAGTCAGGATGGAGGAGTAAAACTTAGGCAGGGGCATCGATGTAACTGCAGCATTTTCAAATGAAAAGAGTGGATTGCATTTGCCTTTTTGGCAGCTCATCACAGATCCATCATCTCCTTTGTGGGTCATGTTAAACCTTGGAGTTTTATTGGATTTTCTATTTCCTCCCATGTTTTCTGCCATGCTGAATTTCTGATTCAGCAGCTGAAACTGAACAGAGCATCAGCGCCGGTTCATTATTTGAAATCACGTGCCGTCAGGCCTCTCGCATCTGCTGTGGCTGCGCCGAAAAAGCAGGGCTACAGACACGAGATAGCCCCGGGCACTTGTGAGGTGAGGACAGCTGTGCGCTCTCTAATGATGCCGAGGAGTGACGGCACACAGCGACAATGTGCTGACCAACACCAAATATTCAGAGCAGCAATGCTGACTGATGTCTTTCACCATCTCGTCTGTCACAACCCGCTCCTGTGTCCCATAAATCTCCTGTACAGGCTGCTGTCTGCACCATTCTTTACTGGGGGACGCCTCCCGGAGAGGACGGAGAAGACATTTTTTGAATATCCTCACCGTCGTTTCCCATCCTCCTTTCTGAATCCACTTAATGGAATTCAGGATTGGTCTAATGCCAACAGTTGTGTTCTGATGCTTTCAACGTGTTATCCTTTTCCAGCCTCATCACAACTCCTAGTTTTAAAGTGGAACATTGATGGAGCTCTGAATGTAGTATTGTCATTAAAAATGGTGACATTTTAGCTGGATAAGGACAATTAGTACATTCCACTGCAAAAACAACACTGGCATGGTTATATAAATTAAAAACTATTGGGTTTGTTGTGTTTCATATCTCTAAATAACAATATTTTTGGTCTATTAATGAAAGGGAAAAATAATCAAGATTTGAGAACATCTTAAAACACAATGACACTTAAAGCCTTAGTCACATGCACTTGTACGAGGTTTGATCATTACAGGTGCTGCAGGATTTTGTGTTGTTTCGACCCAGTCAGAAGCAACACAAAATCCTGTAGCACAGGAACGCAGGTGGGTCTAGCAGTTCCTTTTTGGTTCTTGCAACCACCTCAAAGTGGCCATATCATGAAAAAAAAACTTTTAAGTGTGTTATACTGTTCCTTCCTCACTATAAAAAACCCCAAAGTGGTATATCGATTTGTTCACGCATTTCTGAGGAATCCCCTAACAACCTGCACTCTCAGCAGCAGCCCCTCCCATACCAGCGAAAACGAGCCGGTTCTCACATGTTTACATCACAAGTTGAGAACTGCCCCCCCCAGGAAGGGTCTGCTCCACCCCCAAGCTAACACAAACACTTTCTCTGCATAGCTAGCTAGCTTCACGAGCCTCACACCCCGGCTTGTGCACAGCCAGTGTAGCGATGGCCAAGAAAAGCTCATTCTGTTCAGCATTCAAACTTTGTGCTGTGGCATACGCCGAAGAACATTCTGGCGAGGAATCTACACGACATGTTGGGATGGATCCTGAACTTATCCGAGAATGGCGCAATCAGATGGGGGTTATTGGGAAGACGGTAGGAGGAAGGGAGCGAACTATTTCCTGGTGGAGAAAGGGAGCAGACTATTTCCTGGTGGGAAATCCAAGGGACAAATTGGGAGAACTTGTTTGAACATGAATTATTGAGTTTAGACGGAAAGTGGCCCGACCCTAGGCTGAGAAAATTCATATATAATCATTGTGATTTGGCTTCCTCTCCAGCAGATGGTGCCCTAGGCGACCGCCTATGTTGCCGTTGCCTGGGGACGGCATTGGACGGAAAGGTGCGTGTCTCCAGGTAAATGATTTGCATTAAAGCGAAGAGGATTTTTGATACGGAGATTGATGATAATTCAAAGAGCAAAGAAACATTCACAGCCAGTGATAATCAGAACAATGTTGTCATAATTTCAATGAATCCAGGAATGCATTTTTTGACCCATTAATCATCACCATTCTGTCTGTGCCAAATTTTGGGGATAAAGTCCTGGACTACACAGTATGTGCATCATATTTTTTTTTGCATGTATGACACGCTGATGAGGCCAGCTCTAGGATGACATCATGAAGAGGGCGGCACCTTCAAGGAGTGAAAGACGTTGCCTTAGAGAACGCGTCGCTTCATTTCAGATAATAATATATATATAATATAGTGTATAGTAATATATGATCATACATATGGATATAGTTTACTCTGAAATGCTTAAGAAAATCATGGTATGGCCCCTTTAAGGGCCGTCATGAAAAATGTACCATTGTCACCGATGTGGTAAATGTATTGTGAAGTATTTATGGGATAAAGTTTCACACACCTGTGACATATGAGTGATTCTTTCGTACGATGTCCTTATGCCATACTTTAGTCGTTAGTAAGGAGAACACACTGGCCACTTACTGACCTTGTGCAAATGCTGTTCGTATAGGGGTGCTGGTGGTATCTGTGTAGGACTTCTATCAGTCAAGCGGCAAGCACGGAGCTCATCGCGTGAACTGCAATAACATGCCCGTTGCACAGTGCTCAGGTCTTGGGGGATTGAATAAAAATGAAAAATCAGAACCACAGCTTGTGTCTCACCTATTTCACCCTCATTACATGTTGTGTAAGAGTTTTCTTTACGACCTGTTGACTGCTGCATGCCCGTAGCAAAAAATGTGCATGAACATTTTTGCTCTGCAGGTTTACTGAGCGACATACGATTTAAACATTTTGTACGGATAAGGAACCCATACAGGTTTGCTCATTGGTTTAACAGCAGATAGGGCGTATCTACCCAAGAGGGCAGTTTTGACTAAGGCCTATGGTATGAGTTATGACACAGGTGAAGAGAATGGTGGTCACATTCAAATGTAGAGAGTATGTGGTCACACGTTGAGCTGATTTAAAGTTTTTTAGGTCTTCTATAATGACCACCTTGGTAAGAAACAACTCGGAACTTTCCCAAAATAGGTACAAACTTGGCGTAAACTGGGCGTACAAACTTGACAGTCGTTGGAACACATCTTTAGAGTCCATCCAAGAACTGGGGACTAGACCGTTTTTAAGATTGGACAGTAAACATGTTTATTTCTGTGAGGTGGGGGTGTTTCAAACAGGTGTGAACAGGGTCTGACTTATTTGAGTCCAAAATCCCCAAGAGTGACCCCTCCCCCAAAATCCCATAGACTTGAACAGTTACAATGTTACTCGGTCACTAAATTTGTCAGAGTAATAATTATAATTTTTTTCACTATTTTTTATATTGTTTGTTATTCAAATTATAAACTGGCCAATCAGATGAATCAATAAATGTAGGAAGTCTTGCTTCAAACATTCAAAACTTTTGATGCCAGCCTTCAGTGGTAGAGGTGCGGACTTCCAACAAGCTCTCCCCTGATTGGTGACAGTGGTTGCCACAGAAAAATTGACTCAGACTGACTCGGACCAATCACCGATTACTGTTGTCATCTGACTCCAACATGATGACATTTGTATGGTGGAAACAGGGGCGACTGACTTGACTTTTTGTTGGAGTCAGAATTAAACCATTTTCTATGGGTGACATCACATTCACTCGGTCCAGATCTCATATACAGTCAACTATTGGTCAAAAATCCAGTTTAGTTTGGCCTCCATTAACTGTTGAAAGAGCGGTTTGAATGTGGGTTGAGTGAATTGGATCAGAACCGTCTTGTAAATCACTTAAAAAAAACAAAGATACCATGAGAATGGAGTGTGTGTGAATGTGTTTATCTTCACGGGGGAAGCTCTAACTCAAGCTCTTTGGCGCTGCATAAAGCGTTTCACCTTTCTCTGCCTCCCAGCTTTTTGGTACCCAAAAGCCTCTGACTGTTTCCATGGAGACGCAGCTTTAAGGGATTGTCCATCACGGCTGAAAGGGTGAACCAGAAAAACCCAAACACACCCTGTGCAGTTGTGTTAAAATTCCTCAGCATGGCAGTCTGAGCTGGGGACGCACGTTCCACATTTCTCTGGTCAGTGGAGTGGAAGGTTACCTGTTGCTGCGCAACGCCTGCCAAACACAGAGGTCACACCAACGTGTCTGCTCCATTCCTTACGCGACAGTGGTTTGCCATAAACTGGGGCTTGCGTGGTAATGATACTCCTGGGCGGTGGGCAGGGCCGGCGCTGGGCTCTGTGGACGCAGGTCGGAGCCCAGTCTGGCCCACACTCACAAATGGGGAGGCAACACAGGAAACTGGGGCTTCCAGTAAAAACATGTAATTAGAAACACATTGACTGGGAGCTCTGGCACGATACACCCATTGGAAATGGAGACATATGCAAGCAGGGATGCACACTGGGCTGAAGAAAGGGGCCACTCAAGTACAGGGCACTAACAATGGGTCACTGGGAAAGTCCCATGATAAAATCAAACGTTGCGAGGCAAAAATGGGAAAGCAGGCAGACACGGTTGGTGACAGGCGATACACATTGTTGCACACACTGGCTGAAAAAGCAAAGCAGTGGCACATAAGCACCCACGTTGACAGGCCCGTCACTAAACGACAATATTCAACTGTTGGAAATCTCGGCCTCCTCTGTTTACAATAGCGATATCAATGCCATTGTGTTGGAGAGTGCTTTAGCACAGTTCCCTTTTAAAAGCTCAACCTTTGAGCGCCCCACACAGTGAAACAAGACCCAGGTCAAGGAGCAACCCTGCTCCAAAACTTGTTTTAAAAATGTACAGGAACAGCCTATGACTGCAGTTTTGGGAGATGCTTTTAAAGATACGTAAGAATGTTGGCCATCAGAGGACCTGTAGTGAGACTGAATAACAAAAAACTGTTATTAGAAAAAAAAAATAATTCTAAAATTAAATCCCTTCATCACCAAAGCTCTACTATTTATGTTATTTGATTCACTGTATCTTTTCAAGCGTTAACCCGATCAACGTCATTCCAGTAGATTGTGAAGGAGAAAAGCAGCGAAACGCCGCTTTTCTCCTTCACAATCTACTGGAATGACATTGATCGGGTTAATGGTTGAAAACCTACAGTATCTTTAAGGTTTGTGTGGAGTCCTGGATTTAATGGCACGTTGCTAATTAGCGACATACGGCATGAAGGGGTCAAATTGCACTTTAGTTGACCTAAATCCTAGAAGTAAAGAGATAGGAGGACCACATGAGCTGCCAGAAGTGGTGGCCATTGACTGAGGATGTTCAGTTTCCTCATCGTGTCATGTTCTGTATGCACAAAAGCTATTTCTATTTGTTATTGGGAGCAATTAATAATTGAGTAATTTTCAACTATATGTGGATGTATTTTCCTATCAATTCCATGATTAATTATCTTAAGTTTGATATATCTGTGTCTAGTACTATGTATTTATACTACTAATCTTTAGTTTATTTTTGGTTTGATTGCTTGAAATAAACCATTTCCAAATCGAAGTTCAGTAAAAACCTTGATTTTTGGGTCAGGGTTTTGTTTCTGTTTGACTCATGATTTGTGTATTTCAAAACAAAAAAATGGGAAAAGTCATTTTTGAATTTAGCTTATAAGCAAGTGATAATAAAATAAAAAAACATGTCTGCCTGGTATGATGAAATAAAACAAAAAATAGTAAATTCAATGTGTTGTAGAATCTCTACTGATATGCAGGAGGGATGCTACAATTCTCTTCCGCTATGACTCAGTTCTATGGTGTAACACAAGGTTTGGTTATAAAATGAAAATGTGTCATCTCTAGTAGTGACACAAATACCCTGTAATCTCACATGGTTTTACTTTCAACTCATAAAATCTGGAAGACCCTGGAAAACATAAACTATACCAGGGGTCTGCAACCTTTAACTCTGAAAGAGTCATTTCCTCAACCCATTAAGAGCCTCAAAATCTTCCTTCACCCCTTAAAAACATGACAGTGATTTGCATTTATGCTATTGTTACTATTATGATAATAATGTTGTTCATTTTTCATGAATAAAACAAACATAAAAAAAATCCCTTTTTCTTTTGCAAACTTTTGACAGAAGTTCACGAGTTCCTTTCAAAATAAAAGACCGAGCCACATATTAACATCTCAATGCAGCAAATGTGTTAGTAGGGAGTGTAATGTCAGCAGTTATTAAATAAAAGACAATTTTACTGTTGTTGGTGGATGTTAATTAATTAAGAGTTTATTAATTAAGTGCTTATTGACGTCTATTCCATTTTCTGTAGGACGGAACACACAAAATGTTGTCAAAATGTTGTAGTTCGACTTGTGGTTCTGTCCTTCAACTGTTTTTTATTAGTTAAAGTTTGAGTTCTTTTTTTACTTATTTTTCCTTTACTACTTTCACACTTTTTACTTTAGTTACTTTTTAAAATTTAAAAAAAAATATATATTTTTTTAACCAGAGAGGCACAACGGAGGGGTAAAAGAGCCACAAGTTGCTACAGAGCCAGAGGTTGCAGACCCCTGATCTATACCCAGCCAGCAAGACCAAGAGGGCCCCATATGCTTTAAAAGTGGGCCTAAAATATGGGCCCCAAATGCGTTTGTCCCCAGTTTCCATGGTGACAGACACAGGTGGGGCCACCAGGTTAACTGCACCCAAACACATACGGAGCCCACATTTTTTGCCCACCTTTAAAGCATATGGGGCCCACTTGGTCTTGCTGGCTAGGATGTTTGTCATAGCCTTCATCTTGCGTTTCCAAATTTGAAGAAAACCCAGAAGTACCGTATGTTGTAGTTCCTAAAATGACCACTGGATTCTGGTTTCAGAAGGGGTCAACTTACCCATTGACTCCCACATAAACCAGTTTTAAACCCCAAATAATAGTGTGGCATCAAAAATCAGTTTGATGTAAATTGATACAATACTTTCTGTTCATGAACACCGAGAGGGAGGTAGGAGGCATGGGGGGCAGAACTTTCTTTTTAGTTCTGCTTCTTCACGTTAGTCCTCATTTGATTTGAGATCTCTGGGTGGTGTAAAGGTCTACTGTTCCATGAATCCTGTTCAGATCACGGGGTATCTGGAATCCAAACTCTTTCTTGGGTCAAATTGAACCAATTCCTAAAAATCAGCCTTGTTTTTTTGTGAAGAGAGAGGGACTGCACAACAAATATACCAGCCCTCCACAACAGAATGAGAAAAAAACCTCTGACAGGATTCATGTTACTCTTAAAAAACATCTTTTCCTCCTGTGTTTCTGTTGTACATCTTGTATAACTCCTCAATCCTGGGTTAACAAGTTCTTTAACCTGATTAGCCCTATTAGTCTGGGAGTGTTTGCTTGCTGTTCTCCGTCGAGCGCCCAACAGGGTCCTCAGAGACCTTCATCAGTTTTTGATTTCAGCACCGTGAACTGAGATGTAATCCAACATGAACCCAAGAAATAAGTTAATTGTTGAACAAACAGAGCCAGTTCGAAACGTGACATACTGCTATGTTTTCAGGAAGCCAGAACCACACGTTATAATTTGTTGAGCTTGAGCAACAGTCCCTGTGATGAGACGGAGGCGCAGGCCTCCCACTTCAATCCAGATTCTCACAGAGCTCAAATCAGCAGATAGAGGAGACGCTCTGTGAGTGATGGACGTGAGAACGAGCTGCAGCATCCACTGACAGAAACCATCAGAGGCGCCCTTTAGTGTGTGGCTTTACAGATCAGGCGAGCGGTGACTGTGGCCTCAGAGACAGAAAAAAAAAGCCTTAATTAGCCTCCGCTCCCATCAGACTAAGAATAGATGAACAAGGAGAACTGAGCGCTTTTAATCAACCCTCAATGCCATTTTTCCTTCACAGCTCACAAACAAAATTAGAGCAGGAAGAGGAAATGGATGTTTGGTAGGTGAGGAGGTTTTACACAAGTCAAAATTCAAAAGTCTGAATTCACACGGTCAGGACGCAGATAAAAACAGGAGGGAAACGAATGGAAAGAAGACAGAATGGGACTTAAATTTGTGAAAGTGTATTTAAAGCCGAACAATGTAAAAGCATAATGGGCTCGATAATGACAAAACACGTTCAAGGAGAAGTCTTTCTTCTTGAGCTAATGATGAGGAGCTGCAACAACTCCCACCAAAAAAGAACTTGTAAATATTGGGTCTAATTAAATTACCTTTTCCCAAAGTACATCCAGAGAAGCTGCATGAAAGGCCAACGACAGCATGTTTATAATGCCTGACTATCATGTAAACAACAGCTAAGAGCCCAGAGCTGTTTCGGATTATGCAGCTGGTTACTGTTTTCCGAGCTCTCCATCTTCAGTCCGCGCAGCACAGTACACAGTAAAGCCATTAAATACAACAAAAGGAGTTTGGACTTACAAACAGGTGCCACTTGAAACGTTAAGGTGTGAACATATGGAACACATGCATAGAACAGAGACAGAAATGCTTTTGGTCACAGACTTTTGGCAAATGGTCGCAACTGAACAGTAAAGACTTAAGACAAGAAAGCAGGTTGTCAGAAAAACTGCATGTGAGATGGAAGACTGAGCAGACTCTGCGGCTCCATATCAGGAAATCTGTTCAAATATCAAAAACAAATGAACTATGGAAAAAAGGACGAAGGCACAGCCTGTGTTTTAGCCTTAATGTTCCCCACATTTCCAATTCATGTATTATTAATAACAACATTTCTGCTATCTATCTGTCTCTGTAAACAGCATGTTTGAACTTTACTGGAACATAAAGGCCAGTTTTATCTTGGGATCTCCTCCCATAACTGGTTCAGCTTTCCGTCTCCCCGTGGACGTTCTCCATGTGTACTTTGAGGTAGTCATTCCTGGTGAACTTCTTGTGGCACAGCTGGCACTCCGCCATGGGCCGGTTGGGGTTGTGCGTCAGCTTGTGCCTGCTGAGCATCTTCTTCAAGCTAAACGACAGGTCGCACACCTTCAGGAACACAAGACACTCTGTCAGAACGGGCCTTTTCATCGCTGACCTTCAGCACAAGTTCTTCATTTTCTGCTCCCCTTCAAACAGGAACAGACCCATTTTGAATTAAGACGCTCACTGACAGCCCCCCCCCACTAGTGGTGAGAGGGATTGCACGCAACTTTAACATCCATTCTAAATGAGCCATTTTCTACTGTACAAATGGCTCCTTGCCCCTCTATCTGTCAGGATAATCCAGCGTTGGCTGGCGCTGGATTCTGACATAAATCCTGCAGAATCGCAGCATGGGGCTTCCTCCACTCCATCTGTGATTTACACTCCAAAAACCTGCTCACATCTGTACGCCAACAGCTTCATCTGAAGACTATAACAGAAAGCAGAAGGACAGTCAAATCATATTCTTACTTTAATTCATATCTTAGCTGCGTCAAACAGTAAAAAAAATCTTCAAAGCATTAAATGAATAAATGGATGGAGATTTTTGTTCGGCTCTACAGATGGAGATTGTTCCTGAAGGGAAACAGAAATTGTGTCTGAAGGAGATGCTTCGATTAAAGCTTCCTTTGGGATTACAAATAGTAAAATCATTAGGTAATGAAGAGTTTGTGGGTCTTTGCAATTTATAGCAGATGGTCGTTGCATGTTTTTTAGTTTGGGGTGACTGCCAGCTTTGACAAATGTCTGGTAGTTATCTGATTGTTTCCTTCCGTGTCCCACACTTTATCATCACATGGTAAACAGGGGAGACTTACATGCTAGCAAAAAGATGACGGAAACTTTCTGAGATAATCAACATTTTACCACAAATGCATTATTGATAGTTAGATCGCTTTTTATAAATAGCTTTTAAGACCCACTCCAATGAAAATCGGGTTTTTAACATGTTCTTGTAGCATTTTTCTCAGAATGGAGAACATATATGAAATAATTTAAGATTAAAACTGCATTTTTGAGCATTTATTTATTAAAATCACTCTGGATCAGGAGAAGAGGAAAACCTGCAGTTTGAAAAAGCTCAAGTTTGTGACGCAGCGACTGTCATGATCTCCCTTCTCTGCTGCAATTCAGTAGCATCCACTTGCAAAATGACAAATAGATCCATTAGATCTTCATTTTCCTCATCTGGGCTTCCACCTAACTCAGAAACTGGATAGCTACAATTGCTTGCAATATTTTTATTTTTATTTTTTTTGCTACGCTAATGTTAGCTTGGTATAAGGCCTGGTTCACACTACAAGCATTCGCCGCCCTTGTTAGCCTATGGTGTAGTTTACACCACACGCGAACCTATGCACCCGGCTCGCACAGAGCAGCGATGGTTTACCGTCTGGTCTATTTTTTGCGCGAGCCGCAAACGATCCGCAGGAAGTTACGCCATAACAGACGCAAAAATCTGGTCAATTTTCAAAATGTAACACATGTTTCAAAATAAAATACCACGATTGACAAATGCGATCATATTTTTCTATCTAAACAGACTGTAGGTGTCTAAAAACACAATCAGCAAGAGAGAGGCAGTTGGCGACAAGTGAAGATGGACGATGTCAGACTAATTGTAGAAGCTCTAAATAATCACAGCTGAGCAGAAGTGTTTGTCGACCGTCGCGAATAAATACGCGTCTGGTGTGAACTGGAGGTGGTGCACACTCCACTTTGAGGCACTTCCGCGTGCGGTGTGAACCTCGCGTAAGTTAGCAGGAGAGAGTGTAAAAAAGCAATGTCTTACTTCCGTCACTGCTCACTATACGGAGCGTTCACCATTGGGTAATAATAATAATCATAATACTGGATTAGATCTATCTTTGTAGTGCTGTCTGAATCTAAAATTTCAAAATTGAGTGCCCTAGAAATTTCCCAGAAGTCTTTGCGAAAAACCAGTGTTTATCAATTGATGCTTACTGCATTAGCGAAGATGGACCACAATGCTTTGTGTTTGAGCAAGTTTTGCAAATTTTAATGTAATCTTTTGACAAACTATCCGCATTTTCAACATCAGTTTCGAAAAAAAAAGTAGTGAGCATGGTGTCAGAAATACTTTTAATATCCAGAGCTTAGAGATTAGGGTGGGAGTTCGGACATTGCCAAAGAGTTGATGGGAAATTAGCGAGGCTAACTACCGTGATAACAGTCCAGTCCTCCACAGGCTTTTTGATTTTGGCTAAAAACTACATAATCATAATTAAAAGATAACTGGGAATGCTTTTACAACAGAAAAGGGTCTAGTTGGAGTGGAACTTTAAGGTAAATCTACAAATATTTTCATTTGAATTATTAGTTTGATGGAAACTTCCTATGGAAGTAAGATTTATGTACAGTTTATGGATAAAACAGCTTTTAATCACTTTTAAAAGATTTTTTCCTTTACTATGAAAATAAAAACAAACAGTTTAAAGGTAAAATTCACGAAATTTAGTGAAAAATTGATCCACTGCTGTCAATAAGAGACAATGATTAGACCACACTATAGTCTTTACCTCAGTTTGACTCTTAAAAACATAGATTTGGTGAGAACCACAAACATGGATGCATTATTTCTGGTTAAAAATATTCAAATTGACCCTGAAAAGATGTTCAAAAGATGGTAATATCTGTCATTTGTAACGCCTTCATCTGACCTCTGGGTTTTATTTTACTATAAAAATACTATGACTTTGAAAGGATTTTAGATCATTTTCAAAGTGTTTCCAGACATAATTGAGGCTCTCTAAATAAAAAACAGAGAGCTGCAAACATGTTTTGCACAAATGATGATAAAGCTCAGCACTGACAAAGTTAATTCTAAACACTACAAGCTAATTCTGTCAAATGCTCCCTCCTCGCTCTATGGGAGTAATTATTGCTCCTGCTGTATTATAAGCAGAGGGTAATTTATCCCTCTGATCCTCTCAATGTGTTTACGTGAGATCAGCCCACTCTGGCCCTCCAGAGAAGAACGATCTCTATCTGCTGCTAACTGAGCTCCACATGTGGCCTTGTGCCAGAGCTCCATCACAGTTCCACGCACAGAAAATAGAACACATCACTCACATCACATTGGAAAGGTTTCTCTCCCGTGTGGGTCCTCATGTGCTCATCCAGTCCTCTCTTCTGGCTGAAGGCCTTGTTGCATTCGCTGCATTTATACGGCTTCTCCTGCAGCGACACACACACACACACACACCGCTTTCACTGACAGAGCATGAAAAATAATCCCCTTCATCCCATATGGACCAAACCTGCAGGGAGAAAAACGAGTAATGACACACGTCTGCGCGCACACGTGGAGGACAAACAAACAGGCACGCACGCAGAGGATAAAAACACAAGAAGATGTGGAAGTATTCTTGTGGCAAACACTGCTGCGCTCGCACCGCAATTTGGGTTCGGAGGCTCGGACAGCCCCTGCAGGAGGGAGGAAGCAGCCAACACAGGGGCCATCAAAAACACATGGTTTCTCAAAAAAGAAAGGAAAACACTGAACAGAAACTGCCTTTGAACGTGTATCAGGGCGCTGGCACTCTGCGGCTGTGGAGGATCAATCCTGTGTCTCCACACCTCATCAGTTTACCCAAGAACATTTCCTCTGTGTCTTTTGGAGAGACCTTTCTAAGAGCGTGCAGCTTTGTGATGAGGAGGCTGGAAAACAGGCGGTGGGCGAGCACCTTACAAGACGTTAGGAGGAATGAAGGAGATAGCTGCCTCTCGCTGTCACTCCTTAGGAAGCAGTTTTTGACACGTCTGCCTGATAACAGAGGCTTTACCCGTTCTAGGCTTAGTCGCCATGGAAACGGGGTGAATGCAGGAAGTAAAGGGTCCTGGGAAAGGCGCTATCATGTGGGCTGGGCAAGGAGTGCCCAGTCACACAGGATACAAAAGGAGGTAAAGATCAGGTTCAGCGCATGTGTGCCTGTGTGGGGATTTAAGGATGCGGCTGTGTGCATGTGACAGAAAAGAGACGGACAAAAGAAATAAAAGGGCTCTGTGTGTGAGAGAGACCCCACACACACAGATGCACAGAGAAACCAACTGTGTCCTAATCAGTTTGAATTCCCACTTCCATCAGCAGCTTTGACAGTGATCATCTCCAACCATCAGAAAAAAAAACAAGGAGGTTAAAGTCTAAAGGTCCAAAAGGAGCCACATGGTGGACTTTGATGGTGAGAGGCAGCCAGAATGACCTCGCTAACATTGAACATCTGTACCTGGGGACTCGAGCAGCTGTTTAACCTCTGACCTCTGACCTGACCTCTCCTGAATCTGACCGCACCGTGCAAAGAGCACATCTCGAGATGCAGAAAGCGGGGTCTTGTTTACTCACGTCGGCACAGGCACTCTTCTCATGTGACATCCTCAATATGCAGGTATTTGTAAAGCTGCATGGCAACAGGAAGTCTCTGCTCCGCTAGCCTTCAGGCGGCAGCTTGACATCAAGCGCCAGCACCGCGGAAGGTTAAAATGACTTTAGACAAGTTGGCAGCTTGACTCCAGGAAGTCTCAGTCTTGCAGAGTGGTTTGTTCTCCCCTTTGGATTCGATTTGAATATTCCTGAAACCACTGGAAAGAGTGCAGTGAATGGATTTTATGGTCTCCAGAGTGATCTGCTGACTTTTCCTCTCATGCAACAGTCACATTGCCTTATTTGAGGTGAAATGCTTCAGGAACAACAAGAAAAATGGCTTTTGGTTTCCAAGTCTCCCCCCTGATGGCTCTCAGAGTTTTTCCAGCTCCAAAGAACAACACAGAACCTCTTGGAGTGCTTTGGTCTACGAGCAAAGCTTTTGAATATCAAATGCACGCCCAGCAACCTCAAGCCACTTCCTCACATGAGTACCAGAGGTTTTCCGGGAAAAGCACAGGCGATTGTGTCTGACTTGTTCAGCATTTAGCAGGGATTGTTGAAGACTCTGGGCTCTCCCTTTTGCTTCCTTCTCTGTCTTTGCTGCTTCCCATTGGAGGAAAACACCTGAACCAGGTAGATGGGGTAAGAGGTGAGTTTTAACTTAGAAAAAGAAAAATTAACTTTGATCTGAAACATCCAGAAATGCTCACAAGCGATTTTTAAGTCCAAGATAAGTCACAGTCATAAACATAATTTAAAAGTCCTCAACTCAAATCCGAGTCGACTCTCTGGTCTTTTAAGAATCACCTCATTTCAAGTGACTGTGACACAAGTTCACAAGTCTGGCGTCTAAACTGAATTTGTAACTGTTAACCATGGATGCTTCTGTGGTTCTGTCTTCCTGCTCTGCAGCTGCATCATTTTAGGTGAATAACTATCAGAGTCAGACGTTTGTTATCGCAGACTTAACCTGAGTTCTGTCTTCTCAATCACAGGATCACACATAATGGGGCTTTTGGTGTTTTTTTAATATGTTCTTGTGGCATTTTCCTGATTACGGAGAACAAGTATAAAAAAATCACCTTAAAACTGCATTTCTAAGTATTTCTTAATTTAAATTGCTGTGAGTCAGAAGCAGAAAAGAACATTTGGAAAAAACTTGAAGTTGTTAAGAAAAACTAAAACCCTCAAGCTTCCTGCTCCTCTCCATTCTGATACATCCACTTGCAGGCAAATAGATTCATGAACGTCTTTGTTTTCCTCATCTGAGCTGGTATCTGGATCAAAATTATACAACGAGATAGTTCCGAGTTGAACCGCTAATGTTAAGTTGGGGTTGTGAGGGGCTGTAAGCTACGGGAGAGTGTGTAAGCAAAGGGATAATGGGAAATGAGTGAAGGCTTCCTCCCCACCAACAGTCACATCACAATTCAGAGGTGAATTTCTAATGAACTTCTCCCCCTCTGCAGAAACAATGTACTATAAAATGATAACTTTTTGGATTTTGGCTAAAAACAGCATCATCATAATTAAAAGACCACTGGGAACAATTTTACAACAGATCAAAGGATTATTGGAGTGGGATATTAAATGGTTTGTCTGTTTGCGTCTCTCTGAATCACATGAATTGTGTTTTTTTTTCTCATAACCTGGATTACTAACACAGGGATTCGATAGATTACCTAAATTACATAAAGAGACTTTCTCAGTTAAAATTAGATCCAACAATGAATTTCTGACTATTAATCTAAAGATAAACATGGTCTAACATCCCCATAGCCTAAATTTTAGGGTTTAGGTCTTATCCAAATTATTCCCCTACCCCTCCAACTGAAGGGTATTTGAAAGGAAAGGGGTGTCCAACATAGTTTTGTTTAAGGATAGAACAAAGGTACTTCGAGATCGGAATGTCTCCGCTGGTAGGGCGAGCCGCATCGCGCTGTGCCGTGAAGAAGTGCGTTTCTTCATGTGGATGTGCTCTGAAGCACAGAAGTTTACATTTAAATTTAAGTCATGACTTTTAGTTTCAGCATGACTTTTTAAACTTATTAAACCAATGTCATTATGTATTTTCCGAGCCCTGGAAGCTACTTGGTAACGTAGATGACCGGCGAATATTGATGATGTCATTGAGTTGTTTTTTTTTTTTTTTTACAAACTTTATTGCACATTTTTTCGATGTCATCGAGTGTTAGTGCTGTCTGAATTCAAAGACACTATTTTTCCATAGCTCTCCGCTTAAAGGGCTAACTGTATGTGTAGGGAGAAACCGTAGGGGAAGGATTTGGATTTGGCCTAAGATTACCAATCGTTCTTGGAGTCCTAATCTCAAATACAAATCACCGTCCCTGGAGTGAACTAGCAAGTTTTTCACTTCAATCACTGAGACCCCACAGAAACATCTCAGATCACAGCACAGAAACAACCACAGACTCATTATTATTGGTAAATGGCGAATACTAATTTACTTTGAGTCCTCCTTTACTACCTTCTTAGAGCGCTTTGCAGTCACAATCCCATTCACACACTGATGCCGCCGAACACTGGCGCCAACCTCTGACCACCGGGAGAAATGTGAGACTCAGTGTCTTTCCCAATGACACTTCGACACATAGACAGACAAGGCCGTTTGTGAGGATCTTCCGATCAGAGGTCGACCGCTCTACCACTGCACCTCATTATTGTTATTTCTCACTTTGTATTACTGCTTGTTGATCTTTACTAGAAAGCCTAGAAATTCTAATCTTTCATGGTTTTTATTTATTGCATTTTCCTCAATAATTTCCTCAATATTTCCTTTTATTATGTTTCACCAACTTTTGAAAGAATAAATTACAGAAACTCTGATTAAAATACTAAAAATTACTCTCTCATGCTTAAAGGGGCCATACCATGATTTTCTTCAGCCTTTCAGAGTAAACTATATCTATATATATGATTATATATTACTTTTGGAACAGTAAAAAACGACTTATTTGGGAAATAGTTATTTTTGTGAGTGTTTTACTACTCTGAGGTAAAAGGACTCGACTCCTGAAGCTTGTTTAGAAAAGTTTTTAGAGAAAATGTTTTTTGTTTATCACCGCTAGCTCCGTGGAGAAATTGCGTGTTGGTGTTAGACTCCAATTCCAAATATGTAAATTACAGGTTTCAAAATAATCTACCCTTTTTCTTGAGTTTATTTATCTAAATTAAATATTTATTACGTTGTAAAATGCATGATTGTACAAAA
Organism: Oryzias melastigma; assembly: GCF_002922805.2. Lineage (NCBI taxonomy): Eukaryota > Metazoa > Chordata > Actinopteri > Beloniformes > Adrianichthyidae > Oryzias > Oryzias melastigma. The sequence goes on along the minus strand of NC_050515.1, from coordinate 544,118 downwards.
GTATTGTACAAAAAAGTACTTTTAATCTGCGGTTATCTGGACTGAATGGTAACAAACTTTAAGAAATATTAAAGACAAAGCTTTTCTTGCAGACGTGCGTCTACAGAATTATTTTAGTCTAACAACATAAAAACAATATAAATGAATATATTTGTAAGAAGTAACTCTGATTGAACAGCATCTACTTTTTGAAAGCTAAATGTCAAACTTACGCACATCTTTTCTGACTCAGATCTGAGCTGAAAAAACACTACGACCTCGTCTGCCAACATCAAATGACGGCAAAACGTTTCAGCGGTCACAGAACACACAGAGAGAGCAGGCAAAGCCATTTCCATCTGAAACGTACAAACCCTTTATCGTCCAGCATGTCAGCAGTTCACATCTGCATCAAATGTGTTACTTTCGGCTGGCCCGGGATGTGGTTTGTGGTATAAACACACAAGCTCCAATCACATCCATCACAAATCATCTTTTCATTCGCAATGAGCTGCAGCTCCTTCAGCCAAATGAAATAAGTTTCTCGCAAAGGTGACTTCATCTGCTCTGCTGTTTGTAACTGTTCAGCCCATATTTCACAGAGCGCTGAGCAAAGGCAGATCTGGAACCAAACATCAGTCAGTTTAATCAGCCGCGCACCAGAAAGTTCTACCTGTCTGGTTTAACAGAGACGCCGCACCTGGGATGGATGTGTCCAGCTTTGGAGGAGGATCTGACGGGCCGGACTGTCACAGCTGATGACAGACGTCTGTCATTCTTCCCGGGTGACACAAGCGCTGAAAAAGGGATGCAGTTCAACCAGCTCAACCCCTATTTCCCTCAACACTACCTCATTCCACTTTTCCTTTTACACCGCCCTGTTCTCTGCTTGAAAGTGTGAATGTGTGAAGCCGGCACATTTCCACTCTACCTGTGAAGTGACATCAGAATGAAGTAGCATTACATATGCTGGCAACAGAGTTTATGTTTCCAGCAGCACCCTCTGCAGCTCAAACACATCTAACCGTACGATAACAATCCCCGGGGCGGATGTTTTTATTAATGTCTGACATTTATAATGAGAATGAGACAAAACTTACGTCAAGCTTAAATATTTACCACGCAGCGCTCTTCCATTTAGGCTTCGACATTAAGTCACACTCAGGAGTATAAACTCAGAGCAAAATGCCAGAATTTACACAAGAGCAGAGACTAAATATTTAAACTCTAATATGACAAATGGAATAATTTCTCCTGCCTGTCTGCCTGCAACCAGTCAAGTCACAGTTTATATCTTTCATTTTGCCCTTTAGCAGAAGTTGCTCCTTATATTAGGCGCTGAGAGCGGTTCAAACTGCTCTTTTTTCAGGAGAGTTACAGAGATGTGAAAAACTTATCCTAAAGAATTAGGAGAAACACAGAAATCATTGAGCGTTTTTTTGGTTCTTTTTTGCACGTTTGCATTTTTTCTGTAGTTTCTCTTTCTTCTGTGTGGGATGGTTCCTCCCATATATTTTGACAATACTCTTGTGTTCCAGCTGATATGTGGAGGAAGTTTCCACACACGTTTTTCATCAAAACAAACCACTTGAAGGCAATTACTAAAAAACAACTTCCCTCATTTACGGTTAGTTCTGTGCAACTGATTTCTACGGTTGTAAACAACAACAACTCCTTTAATTCAGAGTTTTTATTTACATATTTCATCCACTACATTTGCGTTTGGAAACTGGAAGCAATTTGAAAACAGATCACAAACAAATAGTCTTTCATGTCCGGTGAATAAAGTTTGTTGAGCACAAGAAGCAAACAGCTGATGTGGTACATCAAACGTGGTTTAGGTTAACCTTCTCTTCTCTTCTTATGTCCCACAAACAAAATTGGCCAAAAAGCAAGTTTGTAATTTAGCATAAAATAAGGAAAAGTTTTCAGTTTCTGCTTTTTTACGCCCAGTTCTTTCAATAATGCAGCAGTAATGAGTACCTGACACACAATTTTGTTAGCTGATTGTCATTTAATTTGTGCTTTTCTGTTGCGACATTTGTGTAAATTTGGGTCAAAATTTTAATTAAGAATGCTAAAATACACAGAAAACATTATTTTTAAGCATTCTAAGTCTATTTCCTGCAAATGCACCACATTGAGTAAATAAATGAGTCCGTTACCACCTCAAAAGCTAATATTTAAAAAAAGAAAAAAAATGTTAAGCCAGTCCCTACGTTGTCCACTTATTGAGTTATTGTCAATCATCCCAGCAAGAAGAAAAAAAGACACTTCCCTTCATGACCTTTCAAAATATAAGCTGCTGCAGAGCAGAGGTAGAGCCGTCGATGTCTGGTCAGAAGATCCCAGGTGTTATATGTGCTGAGGTGAACCCACATTGCTCCTGAAGGTCACAGGTTGTCAACATTGAATGGCAGTAAGCTGCCATCTGTGTGTGAATGTGTTATGGGTGAACAGGACTATGACTTCTAGTCTACGTTCACATCTCCCTCGTCAACAGCCTCTTCCAATGAAAAGTCTTTGTAAAGGTGCTTTTTAGGCTAACATGTTCAAAAACCTTGCATTAGCTACGGAGGTTTTATGACTGTTTTTAATCTTCACGTACAAAACGTGTTGCCATTAAATGCATGTTGAAAGTTAAAGCAGGTCAAACTCTGACCAATCAAGGACGACATTTGGTAAATATAAATGTATGATGTCTCTTTTTATTCACGGAAGTGTCAACGCTTAAAAAGTTGAAGAAGATTGATCATTGAGGAGAAAGTCTTAATTGCAGTTTGTTACTGGACAAAATTATACAAAACCAGGTTTGTCATATGTTGGAAAAGAGTTGTAAAAGAAAAAGTCTGGAGTAAGATTCATGAGATTTGCACCGCTTTGACGTTTAGTGCCAACTGCAGGTGGTGGACATCTGATATTTACCCGGTTAACACCAGAGGTAACACAAAATCTTTAACATATTGTTACTTGATCGTGTTAACGGATGAAAAGTTACAGTAAATCAAAGAATTTAAACACTGGAGCTCCAGTGTTAAAGAGTTAAACAGTAAAAAAAGAAGAAGCCCCTCCCTGCTTCTCCAGTGTGAACATCATGGGCTAAATGCACATTCAAGAACCTGCGTTTAGTTTGTTCTTGAATGCCCATCACATACTAGGTGTGTCTGTGTCTTAAAGCGCTTTGGGCCTTAACCAAAAGAAAAAAAAAATAATTAAAAAAGTTCCACCATCTAGTTGAGCAGGCGGTTTAGCAAGGTAAAAAAAAGTGCTTTACAAAACATTAATTCAACTTAAAAGCACACTAACCTAGAGTTATTGATTAAAAAAAAGATTATTATTCCATATGTTTTCTTTATTTATTTTTGCAAAGGCAGGTGTTCTGTCTGCCAATAACTAGAATAACTTCAGCAGAAAAGTGAATATCTTAATAAAACCTTTGAGAAAACTATTTTAGGAGCATAAAGTCCAACAGTTTTAAAGTCCCTCTATAACAATTTTTTTTATTGTAAAATAAACATTTCCAGTAGAGTTTTAATTATTATTATGAAGTTTAACCAAAATCCCAAAACCGAAATGTCTCAAAAAGCCATTTTTCATGTTGATCTGAAGCCTCTTTTTCCAAAATCTCCTCTGAGGGGGCGTGGCTTTTGGAGCTGAGAAGCCAATGGTAATGCTAACTATCCAATGTTTATTGAGGTTGCTGTGATCAATACATTCAATCATTGGTTTCTCAGAGTTCTTGATAAAATAATCAAAGCTAACATCAAAATGCTCTTTCATTGATTTACAATCCTTTCCAACTGCGGTCAAATGAGCCGCCGTTCACATTTCCGTGGTCACATCAAGAAGCTCCGTGGAGTCTGGTGGAGATTTTCCAGCGTTCTCAGTCCTGCTACCGTAAGTATTGGATGAAACTCACACAAAAAATCCAGTGACGGCTGATTTGACCACAGAAATGTGAACGGCGGCTCATTTGACTGCAGTCAATGTGAAGATACCATCTTCTCTTCTCCAGAACCTGAACTAGACACTAGGAACAGATGAGGGTTTAGTGCATGGGTATTCAAATCCAGGCCTCGAGGGCCGGTGTCCTACATGTTTTCCAACCAACCTTCCATTGAAGCTCCTTATTGGCTGCTAATTTCCAGGATCAGGTATGTTTAGCCAATAAGGAGCTTCAATGGAAGGTTGGTTGGAAAACATGTAGGACACCGGCCCTCGATGCCTGGATTTGAATACCCCTGGTTTAGTGCATGTGCAGCAGACCTGTTGATGGAAAGAAGATCATTCATTCAAACAGAGTCTGTCTGAGACAGTTTGATTGATTTAAAAGGAGAAATACTTGAAAATGCAAAAACAAAATGATTTCTTATTACATTTGTTGCCCTGCGACAGACTGTCGACCAGTCCAGGGTGAACCCCGCCTTCGCCCTTCAGTAGCCGGGTTAGGCTCCGGCACCCCCGCAACCCCGAAAGGGAAGAAGCGGTCAGGACGATGGATGGATGGATGACATTTGTTCTCTTTCATAAAAAATGACACATATACATGTTAAAAACTCAAAAAACAGGATTTATATTGGTGGGAGAATTTAAGGCTTCATATTTAATTGATAAAAATCCGTTTAAAAAACAAAATTGTTCTAAAAAAGAAAAAAGGTATGACCTCTAATGGTTCCAAGGTACGTTGTTAGTTTGGTAAATACGTAACAGATGTGTGATAGCTCCAGATATTGGATAAGTCTTTCATTCTCAGAGCAAATTTAACTGCAATTCAAATCACTTAAATCTATAATGACAGATGAAGATGAAAATCAAGCTGGTGAAAATATCTGCATCCCTCACTGTTTCCAGAAACACTGTGCTAAAACCCAATAATAATCTTTTCTTTTGTAAAATTTAGTAAAAAGGTTAACAATTTGGTATTAATCTGTTTATCAGCCAAACTCGCCAACTAAAATAACATTTACTGAACTTATTTTATTTTCATTATTTGATTTAACCTTTATGTTACCAGGAATTCGCATAGAGATTAGATTTCTTTTTCAAGGGAGACCTTAGATGTCCAGCTTGTGCTTTTTGATGTGCACAATTATTCATGTGCATTCACACTGTTGGTTTGTTTAATCAATTCTGAGGTAAAAACATCCAAATTCTGCATACATGTTGATCAGGATCAGCATCTTCACGTAGTTGGTGTCACTCTACTTGGAACACAAACAATTTAAAAAGGAGGGAACCCTACCCGGGTGTGAGTCCGGATGTGCATCTTCAAGCCATCGTTCTTGCTGAAAGCTTTGTCGCAGTACGGGCACTGGTACGGTCGCTCACCTGGGAAATGAAAAACCAGCAAGTGTTAAAGTTAAAGTGCATCACATTAAGATTACAGGATTTCTGAGAAACTGGACTTAAAAGGTTCATCTTGAGGCTTCGCCGCTCATCCCAGGAGGTTCTTCAGCTTACAGGGATGAGCAGAAATCCAGTGATAACATCACATGATGAATCCTCACACACATGATTGTAGTTAGTTCTTGCTCCTTTCAGCACATAAAATCTCTTTAAAAAAATATAAAAAATGGATGCAGCATTTATTAATGGTTTCATAGTGGGCACTGTGGCTAAACTGTATCCTGTTCGGTATTCGACTGCTTTAAGGGCACGTAAGCAGTAAGGTTAGATCAAAAGCAGTCCGGTCTGCATCTCAGAGATCCTATCTACAAGTACACTGCTGATGACAAAGAGGAAGTGACAGGCTGTCAGTCAAACAGCACTCTGACACATGGACCCGTTTACCATGTGCTGATCCACGGGCCAGATAAGAACCCCAGAGTTGATTGCTAACCCATGAAAAGGAGGTGAAGAAACAACTGAGCAAGTTTAAAGACTCAATTCCAGAACTGAAGCATCAAAAATCACTTTGTTTCGTACCTAAAGAGGATTTCTTTTTGCACCCAGAAAAACTAAAAGTGTATCATTTAAGCTCTGCAGAATCCACATACTGTCAAGTTCATGTGGTTGGAAACTTTTGTTGAGAGAGACTATAACCCAGAATTGTCAGACGATTAAATGTGCCAGAACCTGAAATGACTTGACCCAGCGTTTATGAAAGCTTAGCCAATGAGGAAAGACATGAAATAGAGACTCAAAATGTCACTCAGCTGTTTTCAAATTTGCCACAGTCAGGTAGATTTCAGTCTGACCAGGTAGGAAAAGGCGTCTAAATGCCAAGAAAGGACTCTGCAGTGTCTACTTCAGCTGAAATATGAGAGCGTTTTTCTCAGCAGTTATGCTCTACTGTCAGAAAAAGACGACCTTGTGCGCCGCCGTTCCCTTTCAATGTCTCATGCAGGACGAAGGGCCCAGCAGCAGACCACTGAGGACGTCCACACAGCAGGCTGGCATCGCAGGATCAGCTGAGTGACAGCTGCTTTATTAGGAAGAGTGGCATTCACTCTGATGCTGTTTTACCTTTGTTCCAGTCTCACACAGCAGCACTGGAACAAGGCTAAGCTTTGCTGAAATGGCGACAAAACACACAAGCCTGAAAATAGACAATTATGAAGCTGAGAAAAGCAGCTTTGTGCTGATATGCAATAATTGACAGTTTTAAAGTCAAAAGCTGATCATGTTTTTGGTATTTTTAACATGTTTTGTGATATTTTTCTCATGAAGGAGGACATAAAAAATTAAGATAAAAATTTTGTTTCAGATGAAAAAATATAATTTAAAAAAAATCTTATTGGTGTGTCGTAGAAGCTACAATCGGCGGGTCACATGATCCTTGCTCCACTGCATCCTGATTCATCCACTTGCAGAATAATAGATGTATTTATGTCTTCATTTTCCTCGTCTGAGCTGGAATCTGGTTCAAAACTGTACGGCTGGATAGATCCAATATTCCTCGCCATTTTTGTTGCACTGCTAATGTTAGGTTGGGGTTATAGGAGGCTGTGAGGTAACAGGTGGATGATGGGAAATGGGGGCAAACTCGTTCCGCGCCAAGAATTCTGTCTCAACTCAGAGGTGAATTTCTAATGAACTCCTGCCGCTTCGCAGAAACTACGGTCTAGAAAACAACACAGATTGTTTTCATTTTAGCTAAAAACAGCATAACCATATTTCAAAACGAACTCACTGGGACTTTTGCTACAATAGATCCAGAAATGATCGAAGTTTGACTTTAAAGTGCTTACACAAATAATGTAACTAACTCTGACGGAGAGAAAAGTAGATTTACACTGCAGCACTTTACTACTATGTTTACAATTTATGAAATTAACTCATTTATGCTTATTGAGTAAACCAGGGGTCTCCAAACATTTTCACTTAAAGGGCCAAAATCTAAATGGAATCCCGATCTGCGGGCCAAATACAATAATTTTTTGTATATCATGAAATAAAAGCAGAGATAAGGAATATGGTTTAATGTATTATTTTGATTCATTATTTATCAAGGTGACACACAAATTGGGTAGAATAAAAAGTAAGTACGAATTTTCTTTGAAACGTTTAAATATAACAGCATGGCCTAACTAGCCATTTTTAATTGAAAAACAAGACCAAGGGAAAAAAAAAAAAATTCTTCCAAAGAAAACAACAAACTAGGATCCTAATGAGACACGTGGAGCTGCTCTTTTGACTATCAATACCTCCACCTGCAACTTGGCCTTCAGGTTAATTACTGATAGAATTTTGTAACACCATATGATTAAGGGGTTTCAACCAAACACTTCCGTAGCCACAACTTGGCGGACCAAAAGATAAGCTTTGGCGAGTCAAATTTGGCCCGCAGGCCCAACTTTGGGCGTAAACGGTCAAAGAGTTACAATGGTTTGAAGAGCGTGTGTCATTTCCTGTTGCAGAGAGCAGCTCTGGGGTAAAAGTTAAATCCACAACAAAAAACAGAAGATGCGTGATCGTACTTTAGCTAAATTTGACATTTTCTGCATAAAACTGTGCACACGAAAAAGTGTGAATGGACAGACTGCAAGCTAGTCACATTAAAATGGAACTCCTTACTTGTTTAAAACTGCAATATACTCAGATTTTCTTCATGAAAACTTTAAATTATTTCTAGATGACACCAACTGTATCCCCTAAAATTTGTATTTTAATTCTAACAGACTTAAATCATTCGTGTAATGTTGTTCACCTGTTTTCACCACAACATAGAACATCTTTGGTGGACTAATGTTGACCAGGTAAGCAAGATATTTTATTGATGGGGGAGATGTGCTCCTTCACGTAATATGGCTAATTAGCTCTGTTTCGATGGGATTCAAAATGCAAAGACGCTCATTAACTCTGAAAATGCATCCTGGGAATACACAGGCGGAGTAATATTATCCCACAGATGTTTTAAACAACCATTTCTCATCTGTTTTATGTATCAATAGCTAAAGTCTCAATCAGTCAACAACAAAGGTTTATTTGATATTTTCTTTTCATTAAAAGGTTACTTTGAGCTTTGCTCTAAAATATTTGCATTTGCACTGAGTGAGGCATGTGTCTGTCAACCAAAAATCTACAGCGGCAAATCCTCAAATCCCAACCCCCCACACTGGGGCCTTCAGGTGTAGATGGCTCAAGAGTCATAAAATATATGTGTGGAAAAGTTTAATGTTACATATGTGACCTAAACACATCTTACCATCGCTTACCAACACCACCCCCGCAGTTTGTCGAATATCAGGCCTTTGGGGGGGATTTTGTTGACAAATAAGAAAATGTGAAACCCAGATGTGTTTAGAGAAACAGGAGAGCAAACCTGTGTCTTATGTAACATGTGTGGTATCAGGTTGGGACTGCGGCCTTGAGGAGTCCTGGTGAAGGCATTAGGGCGCTAACAGCAGCGAGGCGCCGCGGCCGGGTGGATAGCGCTCTCAGGAGCTGGGTACTGTCGGCTAATGCAGAGCGTGGACGACCACGCCCTGCAACACCCCAATTCACCCACTTAACCTTCTCAGGTTCAGAACATATGGGTCTCATCTGGAAAATGCAGAAAAAAATGATGGCATTCAAGGTTTTCCAGGTCACTCAGCGCCATCAAAACCCCAAAATCAGAACTTTTTGAAGTGAGAAGACTCATGAAACAGGAAATAAACAAATGTTGCTTTGGAAAATGAAAAGGCAACATTCCTCTGAGATGGGTTTCTGTGTGACATGTCGAGTGTCTGCTCTGCTGAGCGTTACAGTAACCAGAAACCCCCACTTATACTCCAGATTGAGCCAGATTGTTTGGGGATTACGAGGACTGGCTGCGGCTCTGAGCCGGGGCTTTATGTGCGTGGAGATGGTAACTGATTTAGCATGTGCTGAAACAGTACACCGTCTCTTTGACCCTGGGTGTCTCCCCCACCCCCTGCTGCGGCCCTCACACTCCTAGACTGCTAATCGATCCGTTTGGCACCCCTTGTGCGTTGTATTTGTGTGCGCATACGGCCGAGTGTCTGGTTAGCAGATGGCTGGCTTCGCCGTTCTGCCTGCCGCACAGTGTTCGTGTTACGGAGAGCTCTTTGTAGCTTCGGGGGCTCCGGCCTGAAAAACATTAGCGCTGTCCGTCAGAAATTAATTCCCGGCTTCCTCCAGACCAGTCTTTCTCTCCGGCCTGTGCTGCATGCCAACAGAGGCCATGGAGGTAATGCGATATGAGCGTGCTGAAGATGATAAGGCACTGCCGTCGATGACGCCCTAAAAGTTTTACACTTGACCTGTCCATAAAGTCTCAGGATTTCTCTGCTTCCTCATTGGTTTAGAGCTGCCAGCATGAAAGCAGCCAACAGGTCAATGCCCGAGCTGAGCCACACAAGCAGCAACCGGTCCTCCATGGTAATCCAGCATCTCTGCCCCAAAAATGTCTGAACTTGTCACAGCTGCATCGCATCCTTCAAAGAAAAAAACAACAATCCAGTACAAGGTGATTTTGCGTTACAAGATTGTAACCATGACCGCAGTCAAGACAAACAAAGTCATGTGTGCATAAATAGGTTCAGTGGTTCCAGAGTTCTGCTAGAAGTCAGTTTGAGGTCAGCTACTCAGCAAAGTCAAACTTTCATCTTATTTGGAACAAATGACGGCGATGAGTGCAGTACCTGCCGGTCAAACAACAGAAAAATTATGCTTTTTTTCTCATCCTTTGTTGTCTCGCTGGAAAAACAAACATTTGGATGTAGGACAAAGCTTTCTTCTCTTGCGCAGCAGAACCAAATCTCCCACAAAAATCCAACATAAAGCAGGCAGCAGGAGAGGCACTCAGAATAGTAGCTTTCCTGCAGAGCTACTCCAGTAATTATACAAAAATGTCAAAAAACTCACATGGCAATAATTTCAGCGTGTTAAAGAGCTTCATGTAGAGCACTACAGCAGCACAAACCTCTGCCTTCATTGTGTTCATATCACAGTAAATGTCAGTGAACCAGTGTCACCCATCTGAGGAAATCCAGACAGTCTGTATAAACTTGTGCGCATTACAGAATCCTGGTTTGATAATAATTATCACCTGCTGGCCTGCAGGAGTGAGAATGCCATTTAGTTTTTCTGCTTTGGTTTAAACTGATTTGGTTTAGCTTCTCATGCAGCAAATAAAGAGCAAACAAATGTAAATGAGTCCATGAACACTTCCAGAAATCCCATTTCAGGACCACAGTTCCCCATGCATCCAAATGCAGCTTAAACTCCATCATGCCAAGAAGAAGCTGCATGAGAACATGATCCAAAACTGCTGCCGTCTTCTCTGAGCCAAAGCTCATTTAAAACGGATTGGCACAAAGTTAAAAACGGCCTTGTGGTCGCATGAAAATCTACGGCTCTTTTTTCAGACCACGGATGCCATGTGCTCAGAACCAAATACGAGGGAAACCGCTGAACTTGTTCTGAGTGCTCAGTTTAAACACCTGCATGACAGTATGGGCGTTACATTAGTGCCTATGGAATCGACATTTTGCACATCTGGAAATGAAACATAAATGCTAAAAGGTACGGGCAGGTTTTAAAGCCGCATATGTTCCTATTCATGTTTTTCACGAGGGGCCGTACACATTTCAGAAAGTCTATGCTAAGCTGCATACTGTATACATTACAAAAGCATGAATCTGGCTCCTAAACTCTTCTGCATGACGTCCAGACCCCGGTCACAAACATAAAAAGTATGAAAAAGAGCCAGCGCTCTTGAGCTGAAACTCCCGTGACAGATGAGAGGACGGAAGGCTTCAGCCCTAAACTCCACCAGCTGATCTCCTCGGGGTGGTTTCCTAAAGGTCGGGACAACTTGAAATGAGTGAAACCAAAACTGCAAGAAAGTTTGAAAAATCAAAGTCAATTCTTTTTGGAAACGCCAAACTGCTTCTCACTTCATACAGACCTTTTAAGGCTAGAACTCAGTTAAACTTTCTATGAAACTGAACCCCAATTCTTTTAACCGCTTAAACAGATGGGGATAAAACAACAAGAAAAGTATATTTTTAATGAAATATGAGATGTAATAGTTGATGACCTGCATGTATATGGTGCTCAAAGCCTTACACTAGGTTCAAACCACACGCAGAAACGCCACAAAGCGGCGAGGAACGAAGCCTGCTTCTATGCAGCGCCCTTGTTAAACTATCCTATAGTGTAGTTCACAGCACATGCAAATCGCCGCGGTCGTTTTGGTGTCTAGTCTATTTTTGTGCAAGTTGGAGCAATCCGCATCAGTTACACCAAGACACAAAAGAAAATCCAGTCAATTTTCAAAATATAACTAATTTTTTACAATAAAATAATGTGATTGACAAACGCAATCATATTTTTGTATCTAAACAGACTGTAGAGATGAAAATACGCTGTGAATACTCTGAATCCGCGAATATGGAGGACGCCCAGTCTCTGCACTATTACAGTGCTTCTCTTTTTCTCAACTGCTCCACTAATATTCACATACCAATAGGGACACATCTAAAGCTACATTCACACCGGCCGTGACAACTTGTGTTCAAGCAGCTTCTTTCAATGAAAAGTCTATGCAAACGCACTTCTAGCTTCCACGTTCAAAACGCTTGCATTCGTGCATTTACTACACAAGTTTTAAAGTTTTGAATGTAGCATAAAGGGTTCATGGTCTTACTCAAGGACATTTTGACTTGTGACTGTGGTAGCCAAGAATCAACCACCAGCTCTACGCTTGAACAACAACTGCTCAAGCTATGACTGCTCTGTGTTTAAGCGATTCATACTGATCTGAGTCCAACCACAGTAAAAACAGGCATTTTTCACAATAACAAATCAATCAGCTGTTGCCTGCACATGGCAGCAGCCGTCTCATGCTGTCAATGGTTCTCCTTTGGCGAGGGATGTGGGATTTTCCTGCTTTTTAAACAAACACAGCTTTTTTTGCTTTAACCCTAAATAGCCATTTGTATCATGTCTGATACACACATTTCTGAGACCCCTATCTCATTAGAATGATCCAAACTTTCATTAAAAACCCACTGGATGAAACTTGGTCTGCCCTGTAGTTCATCATTATTCCACTAGGGGCAGTAGAAGGTTTTTCCTGCTCACTTTCATGAAACCTCAAAAACATTTTTAGCAGGAAAAGTTTAGAAAATTTGTAAAAACTTATGATGAGAATAATTGATATAATGTTATTAATTTTTTATGTCTAATCGCTGTATTGAATAAATGCTTCATTTTCTGATAATTGCATCTTTATAATACAGTTAGACCATGCTAATCATGTGTGGATCAAATTGGAGACAATGGGTAAATTAGGAGCTTTTTTCCAGAACACTCATGTCAATATTTTTGTATTTTAAACTGATATTGTTAACAACTTAACAAATCACCCAACGGATCATAATTAATAATATCTATACTTTCTTACTTTCCAAGTGAGAAAGTATAGTGTTTGCAAGATTTCCAGATATCCAAGCCCTACTCATGACTGATTACCTGGTTCAGGTGTGTCCAGCCAATTAGAACATGCCAGAGCAGTGGAAAATGTGCAGGAATGTGGCCCTCAAGGGCTGGTGTTGCCTATCCCTTATTATTTTGGTAAATAAAAAAAAAAAAATTTAAAAAAAGCAGTGACCACGTGGTAGAGTGTACACCCTGACACTGGAAGGTTGTGAGTTCAAGTCCGGACTGAGTCAAACTAAAAAAAATGCCTCCTCGCTTGACACTCAGCACTGAGGGGTTGGATTGGGGGGGGTAAAATATCTAACGATTCACGAGCGCGACTGTGTCTGCAGCTTACCACTCCCCCGGGGGACTGGTCAAACATGGAGAGTAAATTTCACAGATAATAGGACTGGAACTTCTGAGGTTTGTCAGACACTGTCCAGTTCAGAGAAAAAAATGATGCTGCACATCAGGAAAGAAGTCAGATTTAAAGATTATTAAATGCAATGTTTTATTTGAATTTAACACAGCTGGTTGGGAATTGGGATTACCCAGACAGTCTCATATTTTTTTCACAGCTGCTCTTTTACAGGCGTTTGTACACTTCACAACAGTAAAGACCTGCTGGCATCACTGCTGGTGGAAAAAAAAAAGCATCATGAGACTTAATGTTTCCAAGAATCAGAGCGGCGGTGTGGTGTAACAGCTCCTGGGCAAACCCAACTCACTGCTGCCAACCTGCCATGATGTCACTATGATGTCGCTGGATTCTGTCAAAATTTCCTTCGACACAAATCCTTTTCATGCCCCCGTGATGGTTAATCACAGCGCGGCACACAAAGTGGGAAAATCTGCTCTCACTGCGTTGTGACGTGAAGACGGAACTATCTTCTCCATCGTGCGGCCCACAAAGAATCATCTAGAAAATGTTGGAATCATCCATCACGACTACCGAGTTCCCGCTCGTCCTTGTCCAGCTTCTTGACAGCTCCCTTTTTATAGGTTGTCTGTGATCTCTTAAAAGCTGGTTTATGACTAAACCACCAGCACGGTGGCACTGAAGCAAGTTTTTTCAACATGATGATCTAACCCAGTGAAACTCAAGCCACATAAAACCCAAACAGACACGACATGCCTGTCCTCGTGCTCCACACTGCCTTGTTGAGTTTCTTTCAAATATAATCCCTTTCTCACTTTGTCTTCATTACCTGCAGACTTGCTCATAAAGATCTATAGTGTTGGAGGTAAAATGACCCGGGGAAGGGAATCTCCAGGGAATCCTTCTAAAGTCTTCTGTGTTTAGCAGGTAAATAATCAAAGCTGACTTGTTCCTGTGAAGCAGGAAGACAAACAAAATCAAGCTTTCCTGAGAAGCAGCAGCTTTGAAGAGCTTTGCCTCCTTCTTTACGGATCCTTTCATCTTCATCATTTTATTTATTTACAAGTTATCTTCTAACATTTGATAGATTATCTACATGTATATAGATGATTTCTGTATTTGTGATGTAACAGATGAGGTAAAACTTTAAGCTTTCTTGACATCCTTCCAACTTCTCCACTGCTACCAGCTTTTACCTCGATTGGTTCCTGTACATAAAGAGCATAAATCTGTTCTTCCATCTGACGCACAGCTTTTTTAGTGATTGTTGACCCATCACTCAAAAACCTAGTCTGCATCCCTTCATTCAAAGATTCTGACACAGTTATAAAAGGTAAAGTAAGTCAAGTCAAAAGGCTGCTTTAGTGTTGTAGTGATATCTGCAGGGACAGCAGTGCGGATGCCTATCTCTGATCGGCCACCTGGTTTATCCTCATGCTGGTTATCCTGGATCAGGTGATTCCAGGCTCTGATAGACTGAGCACATCTGATCTGGGTAATCAACAGGACGGATTATTTTGGCCTAACAACCTGTCTAAACATGGTCGCACTCACAAAAATATGTTGTATATTTGATAAAGTAAATGTATGCACTGAAGGCGAGGCAAGTTTATGTGTATAGCACATTTCATGTACAGAGACATTTACATAAAACATAAAAAAAAAACAATCAGGAGAAATAGTAACGGTCTGATCATTAAAGTAGGATTTTAAAAAAGTTTAAAGGAACTTAATTTAAAATAAGCATAGATAAAGAGTGCAGATGTAAACTTCTGAATACACAAAGTCAAATTGAGTATATGGATAGTCAAAGGATAGTCAAATGCAGCTGAGAACAGGTGAGTCTTTAACCTGGATTTAAATACACTGAGTGTTTCAGCAGATCTAATGTTTTCGGGAAGTCTGTTCCAGATCTGTGGAGCATAGAAGCTGAATGCAGCTTCTCCATGTTTAGTTCTGACTCTAGGAACTGATAAAAGACCGGATCCTGATGACCGGAGAGGTCTGGCTGGTACATACTGGGTCAGGAGGTCAGTCATGTATTTTGGTGCTAAACCATTCAAAGCTTTATAAACCAGTAACAGAACTTTAAAGTCTATCCTCTGACAGACAGGTAACCAGTGTAAAGACCTCAGAACTGGACTGATGTGGTCTACTTTCTTGGTCCTTGTGAGAACCCGAGCAGCAGAGTTCTGAATAAGCTGCAGTTTCCTGATGGATTTTTTTGGTAGTCCTGTAAAAACACTGTTACAGTAATCAAGTCGACTAAAGATGAAAGCATGCACTAGTTTCTCCAGGTCCTGCTTAGACATCAGATCTTTAATCCTTGAGATATTTTTGAGATGATAATAGTCTAATTTAGTGAGGATGGTCAAATGACAAAGCACACATTCCATTTAGCTTAATTTGTCTTACAAAATGATGCCATGTGAAGGTACAAAAAATGAGAGAAGTAGAACAATTTAGCATCATTACTGTGATTTGTCAAACATGAAACTGACTGTAGTAGTTGGTTGCCATCCTTATTTAGCACATCTAAAGGGAGATGGGAACTGGCATAACTTGATGCACCAATGGTTCCAGTTGTCCTTGTGTGGCAATCCTTTTATCTGCCACCATATCTCCATTTCCATCTGGGTTACAAATGCAATCTTACCCTCTTGGTTTCTAAATGCAAAATGAATGGCACTAGCAGAATACTCATGTACTGTAAATATTGTTGCTGCACTTGTTATCTGGTTTGCAGTCATCCCTAAATCAACTCCTGCAAATACCAAACAAACAAAACATGCACAGACATCAATGAACCTTTGATAAGAAATCTTAGTAAATCAGAGCCAAAGAAACATAAACTGTCTCTCAGAAAGTTAATAAAGCACTTTAAGGGGCCCTACCATGAAAAAATCAGCTTTTTGAACTTTTAAGTGTATTATACTGTTCATTCCTCACTAAAAAGAACCCAATTTCTCCATGGAGCTCTACAGTGATCAGCAAAAAAAGTTTTCATTTTAGATGAACAAGACCGTATATCTTCCTATTGTGTCCCATCTTCAATAAATTCCAGCTCAAACAGATGTTTGTTGCTTTAGCGCGGCTCTTTTAAGGACTGCTGTTGGCCGCAGACGCCATGTGTATTTGTGTTGTGAACCAGTGTAGCGATGACCGGGCCTATACTGAAGGCAGATATATGGTATGTGCATCCATCTTTGAAAAGAATTGGATGTTTATTTTCGTCGGAGGAACAAAGACACACTGCCAGCTCTAAGATGAGGACATGAAATGGGCGGCACCCACACGCAGCGGCAGGTGGAGCCTCAGGAATCGAGTCATTTTACTTCCGGGTAGGAAAAATCTCATCAAAAATAATGAATATTTGTTTTTTAGTGTTCCAAAGGCATTATATAATCATTTATATGGATATAGTTCACTCTGAAAGACTTAAGAAAATCATGGTATGGCCCCTTTAAAACACCAAAAACACAATTTTCATTGAAGTGGGTCTATATTAAATTTTTATGAACTATAATTATTCATGTCTGTATTTTTCATGAGGTTTGCTGTGTACTTTATTTCCTCTCTTCAGAGCCTCAATGGTCGATGTGTTTCACTTTTGAAGTATCAGCAAAGTAGCAAATGAGAAACTTTTAACAAAAAAATATATTTTTTATCTAAATAGATAAGCAAAACAAAGGAACTTGTATTTTTTATGATTACATAGTGATTCCAACACAATACACTTTACTTATTTCCTAATAAAACAACATGTCTGGGTTGTTTTCCTCAGTAAATGATTCACATGTTTTATCTGGGCCCATTATTCCCACCCACACACCAAAAAAAACAACAAATAAACAACATGAAGAAAAAAATCTATAGAATGAGAGGCTAGATTTACAGCCAGCTGGGGTCGGAGGTCATCTGGCTGGATGCTTTTCTTGGAGTAGTCTTTTCTCTGTTTGCGCCTTTCTTTCTTTAAGGTGTCTGTTCGGCTCCCACCCCTCCCCCAGCATTCCTCTCTTTTGTTTATTCCATATAAATACAATCCAACTGGCCCACAGACCACAGCTATACGTTCTCCTTTCTGTTGGTTTGTCCTTCACACATACGCATGTACGCAAACACAGCGTACACGGACACAAAGGGAGATGTTGACAGAGCGTGGTGGTGGGCTTGTTAACCGACCGCCATCAACACACACAAACATCTGACAATATTCTTACAAGCAGCTGCAGATGAAATCATTTTTTATTTGTTGTGAGCAGAGATGGAGGCTGACTGATGGCTTTACAGGAGATGACAGAGAGCTCCAGAGGAGTACAGCAGGTGAGCTTGTAACCTCACATGGTAGAAGAGCGGAATACAGAAAACACCCTGAAGTGGAGATGATGTTTCAGAAAAGAAGGCAACGGGACACAAAGCCAAAGAGAAAAGGGGGAGTGAAGCCAGGAGAGTCTGTGCCAAAGGTCTGCACCCGTCTGTTGGTAAGGAAACACGCAGGAATGTGTAGCTTTCCACTTTAGGACGCTTTAATGAGCATCTAAAGCTCCCTTTCTGTGTCGGTGTGAGGGCTGGTGCATGCAGTGTGAAGACGTGTTGAATCCTCCTATCACTCTCACATACTCCATATATGCATGAGGGCCTGTTCACACCAGGCAACCCAACCAAACCGTGCTGGACAACAACTGTTCCAGTCTGACTTCTGCCAGGTCAGCATTCCCCTAATGATAGAGACCCCTCTCCCATTGAGTTCACACTGAACGCAATTTGCGCTGCAAATTCGCTGCTCACCGTCTGTCAAGAAATGTGTTCCTGCGCTAACACCATGGCCACATGTGAAAGAAGCTCTATAAAAACTTTGGAAATCACGTTTCTATGTCTGGTTTATGAGATTATTCAAACATTTCCCCATCACCGGGGGCTTCTATCTCACTCTGGGGGGTGTGTCTGGATGACAGCCGCTTCCGCTGTGTTTCTGTGTCTCTGTGACTGAGTTTGAAGGCTGTCCCGCATTAACCCGATAAGGGAAAAAAAAATGTTGGCCTGTTTTTTTTTGGTCTTGATGAAAATAAGAAAAATGGCACAAAATTCAGGAGCCCCGAGCCGGCAGCCCCGTCTGGCAGGAAATCGAGCGAGCGAGCTCCACTGGACTACCGGAGGCTGGGGGGCTGCAGCCAGAGAGCCGCCGCGGCGTGACAGGCTGGCGATCTGTCCAGGGTGTATCCCGCCTTCACCCAAGAGCAGCCGGGTCGAGCTCTGGTACCTCAGCAGCTCCAGCGAGTACGAACAAGCTTACTAATGACTGACAGCAGTAGTTCTTCTGAAAACGTGACCAACTTGGACTAATCACTGTGGACGGGTTGCAATATGGCAATAGATGTATCAGGAAGTGATGGATAAAGCTCTGACTTGATTTCACGAGGGCCAGAGATAATGCATTTCCTATGGGGGGACCTTAACACTTGCTATGTCCAGTTCATAATTATACAGCCTATGTTCTATACTAGCACAATGTTGGATGGATGGATGGATTTAGCCTGGTTTGCTTCTTTTCAAACTGTGTTTTTTTGTTTTGTAACAGGGACAGTTATGGCCTATCTTAAGTCACAACAATGTAGTATTTTTTCCAACTGTTCTATCAATGAAAGTAACTTTCCCCTTCCAAACTGCAAACCATGAGTTTTTTTCTCCTGATCCCTTTACTTTCAGTTTTCTGATCAAAATACTAAAGTCCCTTCCTATTAACATAAAGAAATAAGGCAGGACTTTGGAAAGAGTTTGACAAAAATGTACTTGTTCTTTAGTGCTTAAAGTGCTTAAAGGTGAACACTGCATGGTTTAAAACCATTTTTTTATCTCTACATATATCCACTCCATACTGAGACTTTAATAGTCAGTTCCTGTTAAAAACTTAAAAACATAAAACAGAACTTTTAATACTAAATTCCATCAAAAACTGTCTCAAAAAAGGAGCAAACTTAACTGGACCTTCCAGTTTGGGCAAATAAAGACCTGATAAATAAAAGCCTGACTGATAGTGCATCCAGTAATAAGACTCACTGTTCAGGTGCAAACCCCAACTGTCATCAACACTCTCCCATTTACATTTCACCAAAAATACAAAATCACCAAAATAAGAGAACTGTAACTCTTCTCTCATGCTTTATAGAAGATGCATACAAACAGAAATATAACTTCAAGAAGACTTTTAGTGGTAGAAACCTACCTGTATGACTGCGGATGTGGACTCTCAGCGTGCCGTTGCTGGCGAACTTTTGTCCGCAGTATGGACAGATCTTCTCCTTCTCCCCTGTGTGAGTCTAGCAAATAAATAACACGGATACATATGATAAATCATTTATTATGAGCTAAAACAAGCTTTCTAATTGAAAAAATAAAATGTATGTACATGAGCCAAAGGAAAATGCACAAGCTTCACCCCCCAAGACTTTATAAAACCAGGAGGAAAATTTTTTTTGTTTTTTACGACTGATGTTTTCGTCGAGCGGTCTACAACCTTTAACACTAATGCCTCGTTTCCACCGAGACTGGACTGGTATGGTATTTTTTGAGTGTTTCCATTATAAAACAGACCTACTGAGCCATTTTCAGTTCCCCGTTGGTTGTAGGTCCATAGAAAAAGGGAACAGAGCTAGTGTCGTCACATGATGAAATCTATTGACTGGTGAAAAGGTATTATGACAAAAGCGAGCATCAGACCAGCACTTTTCCTGACTCACCATCCAAGCCGAAAGTTTTGTGGAGTGGAGACACGCCGAAACAGCCAATACGAAGACCCCCCCCTCTACCGAAGAATGTCCATTACGATCCATACTCATCAAAAACCCTTCTGATCATGCTTTGTAAAACATTTATTAAAGAGGGACATTAATTGCGGGAACATTATAAATACTATAACCCAAATATATAAAAAAAAACTTCAATGTTGAAATTCCTTTTGCCTGAAGTTCCAACATTATGACTGACAGCTACGTCATGCACCTTGATGGTCCAACACGGTCCGGTCCGCTCAGTGGAAACGAGGCATAAAAGCCATTTGGTGAATTTCTTACAAAGCAAAACCCAAAGAGAGCTCCAAAATCCTGCTTCACTGTTAAGAAAAATAAATAATAATTTACAAAATAATTTTATTTTAACAATGTTATGCCTTCTATATATTTGGACTTATTTTAGTTTAAACAGTAGCACATATAATACAAGTTCAACTTTAAAATAAAACACATCCTGTGTCAAAGAAGATCCTCCTGATGAAGCAGATTTATTGGAATAAAAAATGCAAGAAAGTCAAATGTGACGTTTTTTTATCATAATGACTTTAATGCACCTTCATCCTTTGTCTCCTTTTACTATTAACTGGAAGCATGGCAGCATTGGTGTAGAATCTTAAACAAATGCATA
Source organism: Oryzias melastigma (assembly GCF_002922805.2). Lineage (NCBI taxonomy): Eukaryota > Metazoa > Chordata > Actinopteri > Beloniformes > Adrianichthyidae > Oryzias > Oryzias melastigma. The sequence continues at coordinate 523,471 of NC_050515.1, read as the reverse complement.
CATGTAAAAGCAATTCTATACTTATAGCTATAATCAGCAACTAGACACTGTTGTGAGGCAGAAGCTAAGAATATGTGTTTTAATCTAATGATAATAAACCACAAAACTTTATTAACTAAAACAAAATAACCAAAAATACAAATCCATCACTTTTTTTTTTAAATCGGTGGCTTTTTTTCAAAGCCAAAGAGCCAGAATGAAAGGATAAAAGAGCTGCATGTGGCTGCAGAGCTTCAGGTTAGAGACCCCCGCTTTAGTCGCTCCAGCTCATTCTGAAGCTATAAAAGATTCTTTTTTATTTCCAGGAAAAATACTGTTTTTTTTAGAATAAAGCCTTTATTCAAAGTTCAGCCTTGCATTCTTCCTTTTCGAAACTGTGTCTTAAAAACAGCGTCTAAGTTTGTTCTTCCTTTCCTGTGGTAAAAGAAATCCCAGAATCCACATTCCACCTTGCTCGAGACCATGTAGCTGGCTCAAAATAACAGCGTTTCAACTCCCATGATGCACCACTAACTTGCAGCCGTGTTGGCGAATGAAGATGAACGTGCTGACATCAGCTCTGCTGGATCACAGAGGACAAGCAGGCGGTGGAAGTTTGCCAGGAGGAACCCTCTCAGAGACCATAAAGCAAGAATGCAAGTTTGCATCCGTCCTCCAATCGCGCGTCTCCCTCTTCCTCCTCTCTGTTCACTTCCAAACAAACCAGCGTGGAGATTAGTGCACACCAAACCCCGCTTCTCCTCACTCTTTTGGCTGAAAAGTACGCTGTGACAAACCCCAACCCCCTGGAACTCAGCCTGCTGTAAATTCCCGAGAATAATCGTGAGTATGAGAAGCTCAAACTCGGAGCGACAGTTTCAACAACAGTACAACAATGCAGTAACACCTCCTCTCTGGGCCCCCATCCTCCTCTGCATCGCCCCACTGCGTCCCTCTGACACCTCGGGTGTTACGTTACAAAGCCTCCACTCACACATTCTTACAAACGCACATTAGAAAAACACAAGTCCAAACTCTCACGCAACACAAACCTTCTTTATGGACACATGCAAGTGTGTGTGACACAAAACCTTTGGTGAAATTTTTCTGTAGATGCCCCCTAAACTCAGGTAATCCTTAAGCATTTGATTTATCTCATTTTTTTTCACAGTTTGTTCTCTAAGTCCAGGCTCACTGAGAACAGAGTCTGTGCTAACACAGATTTTTGGACCATTGCTCCAAACTAAAAATAAAAGTATTCATAAATAATGTCAGTATATTGAGCTCAGACTATAAAGGAAAAACATTTTTAAGGTTTAGATGATGAATAAAAAAAAGTGAAATCCAATAAATCCTTATGTCACTGAATTATCGCCATAAATATGATTCTTCACGCTTTAATTGTACTTTTCCTCGGATCCTCCGTGTCTGATTCCACATGTCTGCACTATTTGTTAGGATTATTTGGGAAGGCAAGTTTCTGCAGACAACCGGTTGCATAGTATCAAAGTATACATCAAATCAGATTTCAACAGTATTTTGGCCAAAAGGCGGGTAACTCCATGCATCCACTCCCAGCCAGGAGTGTCTGTCATCTCCTCGGCAACCTGTCTTTGATCAAGGCAGATCTCTCAGCAGCCTCCAGACACCGTCAGTGGTGAGACAGTTCAGCATGCCTGTCTTCAGTTCTCAGGCTTTTCTTTTGCTGTGTGCCAAGAACCTGCTTGGTTTCAATCTTGATCCATAACCGAGCCGGACGTTGTCAGATTAAGGCTCATAATCTGCCGGGAGATCTGTTTGGGCCTTTGAAACCCTGCGGAGCTAATGGACTGACTGCCATTTCTAATCAATATAGGAATCTATTTTATGAGCAGGACGGGTCAAGATGGATGACTCTGGCAGGGTTGATGGTTTTGCTTGCTAGGGAAGTTAGCTAGATCGCTTTATTGAGACTGTAATAAAATTTGAACTGCCTTCAGAATTCCTCACAAAAATGTTTACACTCTCCCTAAAAATGAGGAATGTTAAAACTTGTAAACTTGGCAGAACATCCAAAAACAAAGTAAAGTTGAATGTTTGTTAAAATAGGAAAATAAAGTATTTTTGTTTTCTTTGGCGCAGGTTGTGTGTCTGCATCCTTCAGTGTGTGTCCTTGTAGTAATATATACACTCACTGTCTACTTTATTCAACACATCTGTCCAACTGCTCGTTAAGACAAATTTCTAAGGATTAAGGCAGTTCTGAAGGCAGAAGGGGTCCAACCCGGTACTAGCAAGGTGGACCTAATAAGGAGGTCAGCAAGTGTAAATCCTGCTTTGGTGATCATGTCACAGTGCACACCGCGGGCATAACAGATACCACTGGTTCCTACAATGTTCAAGTTTTCAGATTGTTGCAGTGCATTAGTTGAGCATGTCGCTCAAAAGTCAAGAGGAAGCTGAGGTTCACTTTTTCAGAGAACCTTCTCCTACCTGCCTGATACCTGTTATCCTTTGATTACAGGCCTTTTCTGGACCTATTCTGTTTCGCAGCTTGTTTTGTCAACTGCTTAATCCCTCTCACAATACAATTGTTATCTTAGCGAGTAATTTTGTCTGATTTCAAATCAGATTACTTCTTCTTCCAAGGTTTCCGACATCAATCCTCTACTTCCATCTAACCCCCTTTTCAGCATCCTTCTCACTCACACCAACCCTCAAGTCCTCCTTCTCTGCATCCAAGAACTTTTTTATTGGTCTTCGTCTCTTTCCTGGTCACTCCAACTGAGGCATACTTTCACAACCATCATCAATGTTACTTCTATCAACAAATCAAAATCATTTCAATCTGCTTCCCTGCATTTATCTCCAAAGAATGAACTGTCCCTCTGATTGATTCATTCCTGCTTCTATCCATACTAGTAGTTCACTTTCAGCTTATCCTTTTCAGGGTCACCACAGCATAACAGCACCCACACCACTGATGCATCAGTGATTTGGCAGAGTTTTTACGCCGGATGCCCTTCCTGACCCAACCCTGTACTTGAGGGGCACAGGGACCCAGTTAGGCAGCAGCGTCAAGGGTCTTGCCTAAGGATCCAATCTGGGTGGGGATCAGTGGACAACCCTGAAATCGAACCCAGGGCTCCTGAGTGCCAGCCCTTCACCTAGCCCACTGAGCCCCCCAGCCACTCTGCTTCTATCCATCCTCATCGCTCCCAAAGAGAACCTCAACATCTTCATCTCTTTCTCAGAGTCTCTAAACCACAGGTCTCAAACTCCAGACCTCGAGGGCCCGTGTCCTACACCCACCTGCCATTGAAGCTCCTTATTGGCAAAACACACCTAATTGAGTTAATAAGCAGCAGATAATGCCGGCCCTCAAGGCCTGGAGTCTGAGGTTGTGTCCAAATTTCACGAAGTGAAAATCCAATAAAAACAAACATTTCACAACGTTTGTTTAAGACTCCACTGTGTTCCGATGGTAAAATGAGGATGGTTCATTCAAATATTACATTTAATTTTTTTTTTGTTTAAAATTGTTCGACCGCAATGCATTGTGGTCTATATTCGCTAATCTAGTGAGCATCAATGCATGCTAGTTTTTCGCAACGAGTTCTGGGAAATTTCCAATGCACTTAATTTTGGAATTAGTAGATTTGGACAGAGGTAGAAAAAGGCGAACGTACTATACAGTGATTGGGGGGGAATTCAGACACAACCTGAGACCCCTGCTGTAAACCAACATGGCTGCTCTCACCACAATCTTACACATCTTTCCTTTCATTCTCGAGGACACAAATCCCACCTGAAACCCTCCTCCACCCATTCCAACCTGATTGCACTCACTTGATTTGAAAGCAAGTGTCTTTACATGTGACAACAAAATGTTTTGTTTGCATTAAAAAAACCCTAAATAGAGTGAAGTCTCTATTGACCTTTTGACTTCTTTGCCAGTTAATTATTTATTTGAAAAACTTTTACCAAAAACATGAATCTATATTTGGTAAAGTGTTACCTTTACAGTCATTAAACCTTAAAGCAAAGTGTAATAAGTTAATATTCTTTGGTAGAATGTATGATTTTTGCATTTTTAAAAACCCTCACTGTAACTTTCTTTTTAATTCTTTATTTGTACTTTATTGACTTTACCGCTGCAACCTAGTTCTTTAAGTTACAGTAAAGGGATCCGGCTCAGACGTCGTGGACTTTTGATGCATGACAGCATGTCTTGGTACAAGAATAAAGGCTACAGACATTTCCTGCTCTGCTAAAAGGAAAATGCTGTCAAGTTTAACAATGAAGTCGCTCCTGAGCAAACTTTTATCAGTAAGTGGTCAGAAAATCAAACTGCTGTTCGGCAGGCTTTTATAAGCTGTTTTCTTACTCTACAAATAAACCCCGCCACAGATTTGTTTGAACTCAATTTCAAAGTGACCGTAGACGTGTAATCACGGTGTCCAGTTGGGGCCGTCTTTCATTCACCTTCTTGTGGCTTTTGAGGACAGACGGCGTGACAAAGGCCTTCTCGCACAGGTCGCACTTGTACTTCTTGTGTCCGTCGTGCACCACCTGGATGTGGACGTTGAGCGTGTCTTTTCTCTTGAAGGTGGCGTCGCACTGGTCACACTTGAATGTCCGCTCACCTGTGGAAAGGAGAGCGGTTCATTTGTCGGAGCCATCTTCTGTAGCGCCTTTGTGTTTGGAAACACAGTCATCACGCACAGCAAGAGAGCACCCAATTTCACAGAGGTGATTGTGTGGGCAGAAAACTGCATACAGAGTGTTTCATTGCAGCATACAGACCGACACAATGCTCTTTAGAATGGCTTGGCTCTGTTTGGATGTTTTTAAGCAAATGTAAAAAGCATGGCCCATTTTATTCCACCTGTCAGACAGCCCGCAGAAAGTTTCACTGCCACAACCTCAGCTGTTCACAAACCGACGCCTGATGCTTCCTTCACGCCTCTGCTCTCTGCCTCCACACAACAGCCTCTATTGTTGTAGAGCCCATGTTTCCATTATATGGAGATCATTCAATTTCCACAGAGCGAGTGCTTGCATGCTTATGCGCGCTCTGCGACTGCCAAGCCTGATGATGGTCAGCTCAAAAAGACAGAACACCGGAGGAAGCTGAGGTTCACTGTGTTTTCAATCAGCCCGAGACGTTCGCCTGATGATAATTAATGTCAGTGACACCCTCACAGACAGATTCCATTAATACACGGAGCAAAGCTGCAGTCTGAGTTTGTGCCACGCATCCTCCTGCACAAACACGCACAGTTGTAGCTGTTTGCACGTGCGCAGGGTTAGTCTCCAACTCTGGAACGGAGGTCAAAACACAGCTGACACAAATGTGCAGAGCCTCATGCAAGAACCACATGTGGGGTTCGGCGCTGAGTTGCTTCACCTCTTCTGCTTTTGGGAATCGAGGGGTGCAGTTTTGTCAAAAAGGACAGTGATTGATGTGGATTTACAGATTAAATCCATCAGTAGAATAAAAATCCTCATTGTTCTAGGAACTGTTATCAAAGACGTAGGCTGGAAAACCGTCTATCCTTAATATAAGACAGGCCTATGCATTCTCACTCCCTACCCATCATATATGGACATATGGTTCGGGCCCCCTCCATGTCACCTTTTCACGTTTTGGGTGTCCCCAACTCGTTTTTTTTCGACTTGCTGGCTATTCCCATTACATTAGGGTCCCCAACCTCTGGGCCGTGAACCGGTACCAGTCCGAGGGCCGCTTGGTACTGGGCCACAGACAGGAAAAAAATGCATACGCTAATCAGGAGTCCCCAACCCTTGGGACATGTGCCAAAACCAGGATGTGGACCGATCGGATACCCTAATTCGGCACTACTACCCTAACCCAGTCCCAGTTCTGCATCCGTTACCGCATCTGATACCGCTGTTCCCATTAAATCGTTGGTCCCCAACCCTCGGGATGCGTACTGATACCAGGATGTGGACCGAACCTGTACCCTAATCCAGTACCGGTACACTAACCAGGTACCGGTTCTGCGTCCGTTACCACGTCTGGTACCACTGTTCCCATTAAATCATGGGTCCCCAACCCTCAGGATGTGTACCGATACTGGAGCATGGACAGAACAGGTACCGGTATCCTAACCTAGTACCGGTTCTGCGTCCATTACTGCGTCTGTAACCTCTGATCCCATTAAATCATAAGTCCCCGACCCTCGGGACATTTTATCAGTACCAGACCCCTAAATAATGGTCCCAAACCCTTGGGATGCGTATTGATACCAGGATGTGGACCAAACCTGTACCCTAATCCAGTACCGGTATCCTAACTGGGTACTGATTTAATGGGAACAGCCAGCACATCAAAAAACAACGAGTTCAGATACCCAAAACGTCAAAAAGAGACGCGGCGGGGGCCTGAACCATATGTTCATATATGACGAGTTGGGAGTAAGAATGTGTTGAACAGGTGCAGACCTGCAGCAGAACAACTTTTACATCAAAGTGGCAATCCATTTTCTCCTACTAGAAATAAATAATCACTGAAAAAAAGTAAGAAATCACCTCAAGCTTTTTCAATCTCTTGAAATTCAAAGCAGATCCATAAAATATGAATAAAAATGTCCAAAATACTCAAAAAAATACCAGAAACAGTCCTTTTATAGAGCTGGATAAAGTGAGCCCACAATCAAACAGCAATCTGTATTTGCAGAACAGGGATACATAACATTTTCCCCATCAAGTAAAAATGAAAATACTATTCCAGACAAAACGCCTCAAATGTCATGCAAGCACTTTTATTGCTGCTGATTTTTTTTCTTTTTTGCCAAAGGAAACACACAAGAGTGGTGCAAATCAAAAAAGGAGCTTTTTCTTTGTATTGTCCTGGACATCATGAAAGCAGAAGACTAAGCAGAGTGAAGGTGCTCGGCTTGTTTTAAAGCTGGAGAATCATGTCCTCCACTCTACCTGTTGCACTTTAAAGTCTTCCTTTAAAGAAGATTGATTCTGCCTCCTCTTGTGCTGGCCGCTTTGGTGTTTGAGGATTTTATAACATCAGTTTACAAACAGACAGAAGACACCAGCTCACATAGATCCGGTCAGATTCAAGTGTTAAACACGTCTCTGCAAACATCCTGCAGTTGTAAACTCTTCAGCACTGCAGGGGAAACCAAGAAGTTATTTATCTTTCTGTCCTCAATGTCCACAAATCCATGAGCCTCAATTACTGGGATTTCTCAACCCAGCAGGAAGGAACATTTAGAGCATCAGTGGTGAGCGTCCTCACAGTGAAAAGGACACGATTCTGATCAACATATGTTTATACATTATATTTTAGGGCCTTTAATGTCAACTAATTAAAACATAACGTAGCAAATAAATCCCATTAAGTGGTTGAAAGACTATTTGCTGGGCTTTTTTGTTTGTATTAGTTGCAGGACAAACAGCTCTAAAACCCTCAGTTACTCATTTTTAGAACCTGTCATGTTCTGAAATGACTTCGATTCAGCCCTCTTGGTTAAAAAGTTTGATTTTGTTTTTATAATATTTTTGTAAAATGTACTTTCTGCTTTTGCTGTTGGCTTTACCTCGCCAGCTCTAGCCTAATTTTTCAGATTTTAGAATGTTTGGTTAAAGGCTTAGAGGAAATAAAGTTTTTTGCATGTTCTTAAATTTGTAAAGCAACTTGTACAATACGTTTGACATTTCATTTAGCCTTCATTTTGTTTATTTTTATTACATATGAGACAATGCGGGCTGCACGGTGGCGCAAGTGGTTAGCGCTCTCGCCTCACAGCGAGAAGGCCCCGGTTCGAATCCCGGCTGGGACCTTTCTGTGTGGAGTTTGCATGTTCTCCCCGTGCATGCGTGGGTTTTCACCGGGGACTCCGGCTTCCTCCCACCGTCCAAAAACATGCTTCATAGGTTAATTGGTGACTCTAAATTGCCCCTAGGTGTGAATGTGAGAGTGAATGGGTGTGTGATTGAGGCCCTGAGACAGACTGGCGACCTGTCCAGGGTGTACCCCGCCTTCGCCGATCAGTAGCCGGGATAGGCTCCGGCACCCCCGCGACCCCGAAAGGGACAAAGCGGTCAAGAAGATGGATGGATGGATGAGACAATGCTTTGGGACTAAATTTGGATTAAATGCAATTTATTGTATGTTTTTACTTATTTTCTTTTTTTTTTAAATTTGTGCTTGTTTCTTGCTGAAAAATACATGAAATAATAAATATGTTAAAGATAAAAATTGGATAGTATTACAGTATTTTACAGGAGAACAGTTTATGATATTAACTTTAATTGAAACAGTCATTGTTGGAGGTTTTTTTTTTTTTTTTGCTCAGGAAAACACACAAACCATCAAATTATCCAGTTTAGTTGCACATTCGCTCTGAACTAAAACTCTGTAATGTTAAATCCTTTATTAGACTACCGGTAATTTGTCCTGATAAACTGAACAACAGCTCCTACAGGAAGTCTTTTAAAACTGTTTTAAATGTTAAGAACCAGATCTGTGCTCCATCTTTGACTCCCAAAGACAAAAAGGATTTCATGTTGGGATCATTTACAAGCAGATTAATTAAATTCTCTCTAGTGTACATTTAAATTAAACGTTAAATTCCCAAGCTCCCACACTTCCTAGAACCTGATCCCCAACCCGAGTCCTGGTCCGTCCCTGCCACCCGCGACAGCAGCAGGAAATGCTTTGAGCTTTACAATCTCCTCTGTTATCTGCTTCAGTCCAGGGGCTGGAACTGCATCCTGCCAAATCCTGACCAACAGCCCAGCTATCCACACAGAAACAGACCTTATAACACACAGAAACCCAGGAGATAAAAGTAAAGCAGCACCACCCATAAAACTAAACAGTTCAACAAATTCCAGAGTGAAAAAGGCAGAATCGAATCCTCTTTGAAGTTAACAATGATCAGGATAACCGGATTTCTTTCAGCGTTCTTCGCTTCAGCATCACATTTTCAAAAATCTGGATTTAATACAAATCAAAGAGCGGGAAAACAAAGTGAACCATTGCGATATGTCTGTGTCTTTAAAACTTAAAAGAAGGTCTGCAACAAGAAAATACTTTCCACACTGGACTGGCTCAAAAAATTACTTCTTAAAGAAAACACAACACTCTTCTTCTACCAAAACAACGACAGAGAGTCAATTATATGCATCATTACTTCATAAAAACACTCTGGTGTGGTAGAATGGGTCCATTGTGGTGGACACTGTTTTCCAGTGATGGGGCATCTGGAAAATGACAGTCAAGAGTAAGTATGTTCAAATTTACATTTCTTTAATTAAAAAAAATTTAAACCCCCCTTTGCACTGACTTGACATAAAAATTCAACAGTAGTTTTAGAAACAATAATAAGTGCTAATAGTCTCCAGTTATTGTTAGAGATTTTTTTTCAAAGTAAAGGAATGAGTGAATTTTAAAAAGCAAATTCTTAATTTGAGATGTATGCATACATGAGCATGGAGTTGATCTGCTGATTTGATGTTCTTACACTCAAGTTCTTGTTTTCATTCTGTAATAAAAGCAGAAACTGCAGAGTGCTGCAGCTCGCTTTGAAAAGAAGAAAATAAAATGTGTTCACTTTACTCCAGTGCTTGTTTTCCCCACCAACCTCCTGTTTATTTCAGGATCCAGTTCAAGATTTTGTTTTAAAACGGCACAACCCCACATATATTGTTTGCCTTTTTTAATCTAGCACTTGCTTGTGTCACTTCATTTACTAATTGTTAAATTGAATTGATTGTCTGAAAAATATGCACCACGTGGTGTAGCGGTTAGCATTCTGGTCTCAAACCAAGAAGGCCCCGGTTCAAATCCTGCTGGGTCCTTTCTGTGTGGAGTTTGCATGTTCTCCCCATGAATTTATCCAGGAAGTACGGCTTCCTACCACTATCCACATTGCAACAATTTTAAGCAACGTGATTGTGTGTCCCTGCAACATCTAGTAAAGAGGTCAGAGTACTGATCAAAAACACTTCTGATCATGCTTTGTAAACATTTATTAAAGAACATTGGAGTATTGCACAACAGATCGTTTTTTGTTTTTTTTTTAATTCGGAACAAAAGAATGTAAAGCAGCGATAGCGTATTTATGAGGCACGTCTCCGTGCCTTAAAATCCTTAAAATCCTCCTTCTACTAATACAGTAATAAAGACCTGCTCTTGATGATAAATAGCCGTTGCGATTATCTTCTTCAACATATCAGGATTTTTTTGGCCTCTTCTGAGTCAGCTGATGCCATTTCTCCATGCAAGGGCAGACAATGTATTCAAAAGAAAAAGGGAAACATAAGAGTAGAGAGGAAAAAAGCAAAAAAAGACCTAACACAGACAATGATTGAACAAATTGTGTTATTTAAACTTCTCCATTTACCCCAATGCGTTCTCATTGGCCAACCTTTTGTTGATATTTCTGCTCATCACGTTTACAACTTTTTTTAGTTCATTAACCTTTCTCAAAAGTGTGCATTCAATGTGTTTTCATGCTGAAAACTTTCAAGACTTTACTTTGTTGCTAGGTAACAACACAGCAGAACAGATATTTTAGTACTTGTCGCCATTTATTTGCAGTTAGAATGCAGGTTTAACATGCAGTAAATTCCATAAGTAAAATGTCTCCATTGAGTTTGCATGTGTACTTACTGTTGTGGATGAGAAGGTGGCGCTGTAGCGAGAAAGGGGTGCGGAACAACGCTTTGCACTCCTCGCACTGAAAAGGCCTTTCCTCAGAGTGTGTCTGCGGAGAGATTAGGTGGGATCAGAGTGTTTATACGCTGCAAGCCGAGCCGTCTCCCCCAGCACACTCAGGACAATCTGAGCGTAGATGTGACCGCGCTCAGGGTTCTGTGGCAGTTTCTGTTTGTTAACTTGATAAAGACGAGAAGCTTGAAGGGATTTAAGTTCAAAACGCTTCTGTTTTTCCAACACCCCCCCTGCACCCGCTTATTAATCTGACTGACACCTCAATCCCAAAGGTAAACAAGGGAATCACAGTTGGGATGGAAGGGGCCACAGACCCCACAGATAACATCCACCAACGAGACCCTGATTGATTACAGCCTGACTAATGAGCTGCTTTGAAGTGAAAGAGAAAACACTGGTGGTTTTTGTAGGAAAAGAAAATCCTCTCTGCCGCTATGCCCCCAACAAATCTACTTTTACCCACCTTTTTGTGATTCTTGTAGACGTTTCGGTGAGCGAACTCTTTTCCGCACAGCTTACACTTGTACGGCTTGTCCTCGCTGTGAATGATCTTGTGAGCCGTCACCTGGTCCAGGCGCTTGAACGATCGACTGCAGATCTCACAGGTATACGGCCGCTTCTCTAACGGGTCAAACAGGGCAATTCACGTAACAGGTGCAGTAAACAAAGTGGGGTTTTAAAATGCAGCATTTTCTCACCTGAGTGCGTGATCATGTGACGCTTCAGCTGGTTGGTGGAGATGAATTTCTTGTCGCATGCATGGCATTCAAAAATTTCATGGATCTGGAAGGCAAAGCCAAATGAAAGTCAGGGGCTGCAGAAGTTCATCATAGCTGAAGCTGAGCTTTCTTTACACAAGTGTTGAAAAGTTTCAATCCATTTTCTGTTTCGGCTTACTTTCAATAATTGCACTTGAAAAGCCCCCCTGCTACAATACCATATGCTAATGCAGCACAGCTCCTCCTGTCACAGCGACTGCTGCACAGGCTTGTTCGGCTTGTTTGGCTGAGTAATACATCACACTCCAATGACTCTGACTGAAGCTGAAGGAACATTTTTCCATCATAAATGTGTTGTATTTATAATAACACTTCATGTTTTACTTTAAGGACACCCTCGTGTTCTTTAGGAGGAAAGTAATTTGTCAAGATCTGATGCGACCTTAATTACAGAAGAACATCCTGTCACTCCTCCTTTGTATCTGTTTCATATAAGAAACTGGCTAGCAGTAAGTGTGTGGTTTATCCAGAGTTACTCATTTGTTGGTTAACGTTACCAGTCAAACGCCGTCTCCCGCCAACCACTCATTGCATATAAGAAGCAGACAGCGTGGTCACATGACCTACTGGTTTGAATTGGACCTATTTGAAGTCTGTTATTCAGCATTGTGGTCATCAGTGTCTCAACAATTCCTGAACTTCTCGAAAATGTGTAAACAGGACAAACAAGTGAGTCTGAACACGTTCAGGAAGGTTCTTAAGCTACGTTCATATCAGGCATGTGAAGTGTGATCAAGAACAGGCTATACGCAGGTTCTTGAACATGTATCTAGCCCCTGGTGCTCACACTGGACAAGGAGGGAGGGGCTAGCGCATGTCCATCACCTCCAGTTGGAAGATACTTGGTGCAAGATGCTGAAGCAGTGCAAATCTTGTGTATCTTGCTCTAGGCTTTTTCTTTCACATTTCAGTTTATGAAAGACTTGGTGTCATATAATTCTGGCCGATCCCAAAGAATAATTATTAATTTCTTCTCCGTGATTCATTTTCAGACGGTTAGCACTACAGTGAATTAAGGGTTGTCATCCATACGTCACTGCCATTGTTAACTCTTGTGCTATCCTAGGCAACGTTTACATTAAAAGTGGGGTCGTCTGGATCCCACAAGACAGAGCACTGAACTCTTTTTTTTCAAGGATTCTTTATCTTCACTGGTGTCCGTGGCAGACATTAAATCCTGTCCACCTTTGTCATGGGAGGGGTCACACATCAGTATGAGTGTGGGGTCATCTGGACCCCATAAGAGAGCCTGAGGGTTAAAATGCATGGAAAAATGAACCCCATAAATATTAAGGGTTTTTTACTCCAACTATTAAACCAAATAAGTTTTTAAAAGCAGTGCCAGTATTTCTGTGAATGAAGAGAATAGGGCCTTGTTTAGAAAAAAGCCACTTAGGGGTTACTTGGTTAACCAACAAAAATATAAGAGTTTGTAATAAAGAGATACATACAAAGAAATAATAATCTCTGATGTCACCCAATGGATACATTTGAATAGCAAAACTCAACCTTCAAGAGGGAAGGGGATACTGATTTTTCTCCATCCACCTTTACGTTTCAAAAATGTAACAACTGAAAGGTGAAGTTGGAGTATTGTTTAATGAGTTCAAAGAATTGCACATTTGCCAACCGGAAAGACACGGTCTAAATGTACAATCTCTAATGTACAAATTTGCTTTCTAATTAACAAAAAACATGAGTAGGAAATAAAGCATTAAACTTTGACTTAAGTTTTATAACCAGTCTGTGGATACCTTATTTTATTTAACTTGTGGGTCAACAGCAAATTAAATAATTTTACAATCTGCCTAATTTAAGGAAATAAAACCTTTGAAACTTTCCTGTTGGCTTTAAGTCTTAGAAACAAGAGATGTGGATCACGGTTGCCCTTTGTGCGTCTATTCAGAACCATATTTGGGTTTCATGGGGGTTTTAAACACATTTTCAGTGTATTCTTGTTTTACTGAAAATACATTTTTGACGTGGCAACTAAAAATGTGCAATATCCTCTTGGTTGTCAGTAACATTAAAAAGAAAAGATTACTTTATTTTGTCATACTTTTCAATTTTTTATCCTAACTCCAGGCAGTGAGAGTACAGGTGGACAGGGTGACAAATACCTAACAAATTCCTCAAAAAATGTTCAACAAATTTTGAAGAATGATTTTAATGACTCAGAGTTGCAGAAACACTTTCACTATAATCACACACACAGATGCT